>NW_020925465.1:1538107-1797707 GCF_003984885.1 Neopelma chrysocephalum
TTCCCTTCCCTTCCCTTCCCTTCCCTTCCCTTCCCTTCCCTTCCCTTTCCTCTTATTCCATGCCTTTTCTGCTCCTAAAGCACGCAGAAAAGGGAAAGTCATGTGTGTTGTGTAGTTGTAATATAGCTGGAAATTTCTGAAATATTCAAAGAATAGCTCAGTACTTCAAATTTATTATGTGTTTGTGAGTAAAATCCATCATCTTGGGGCAAAAAACACAGAGAAGTCTAATCAATCCATTTATTCTTCTAGGCATCTTTTGGTCAGGATGCTTCCTGGGGAGATCAAGCTTCCAATTTGTTTTCTTTGTTTTGGCTTCTTACGTGAGTGAAACAGGAATCTTCTTCTCTTGTATGTTGTCAAATATATTTCCCATGGATAAACCGTTCTGGGGGTAATGGACCATGCTAAAACATTAATCTTCCCTGTTTGGAGGTGCTTTTACTTGAGTAGTAGTTTCATTAATTGTTACTTCATAAATACTTATTCATTTACCACACAGGTGTGAGTGTGCCTCCACTGTCTTTAGGAGAGAAATTTCTTTCTATTCCCCTGCATTTTGTAAAAATGACATCATATTTTGCTTCCTTTCCCAAAGTCATGAGACTTCCATTGTCCATTGCTGTCTCTATCTGACCCTGTATACTGATTCTGCTTATGTCCCAACAGCTTCAGACACAGTGCTACTGAGTGGATACCTCTTGAAAAGGACACCAACTGGTTAATGTGAAGCTTCAAACTGGACGTTTACAAACATGGCATTACAGGCTTTGCACTGGGAAGAGGCTTCCCTCACTTTTTGTCTGGGGCTGATTCCTGCCATAAGGCGCAAATATTTTCAATTGCAGGGACATTTCCCAGAGCCCATGGGGGAAAAAACTCACCAGCCTCTGAGTTCACTCTGCTGATAACAAAAAAGCATCATAAATATTCTTGTAGGCAACCTCCCCCCAGGTTCCAGGAGCATTTACTCAGTGTGGGGTGCACACAAGATACCAATACAGAGCACAGCACTGTAAGGGCTACTGTGGGGCAATAAATAAAGCTAAAGCAATCATTATGTGTGTACAAGCAAAAGAAAGAAAGAAAAAAAAAAACAAACCGAACCAAAAACCACAAAAGAGTTTGTTCTCTACTTTCCACCAACAAGTGATATCCAGCCACTCCCTGGGAAGTAGGGCTTCAGTAGACAAGGCAGATGCTCCAAAAGGCAAAATAAATAATGCCCCACCTTCCTCCTCCTTTCCCTTACCTTTTGTATCTGAGCTGACATCACATGGTATGAAATATCCCTTTGGTGGGTTTGGGTCAGCTGTCCCAGCCATGTCATGTACCAGGATCTTGCCCATCCCCAGTCTACTGATGAGAGGTGGAATGTTTCAGAGACAGCATTGGTGCTGTGCCAGCACTGCTCAGCAGGAGCCAAAACACTGGCTTGTTATCAACACCTTTCAAGCTACCAGTGCAGAGCACGGCTCTGTGAGGGCTGCTGTGGGGAAAATGAACTCCATCTCAGCCAGACCCAGTACACTCTGATATAACGAGGTGTTATTTTTCTGAGATGGAGGGATAGTTCAAAGGCACCCATTGGCAACTCTTTAGGAAATATGCTAATGTGTGAGCTAATTTTTTCCAAAGAGAATTAGTGTAGTTATCGAGTTTAAATAGCTGCTTGTGTTCATATTCGTAAGAGCAATTGTGCTGGTTGAGGATTAAGAATAAGAAAATGTGGAGGAAAATATGAAATAAAGGTGAAAATATGAAATAAAGGAGGAAAGATGGAAGGAAGAAAGGAAGGAAGGAAGGAAGGAGTTATAATGAAAAGATAATAAATCCATATATAGTCTTTCTAAATAAATAACAGATGTCATGCATCCTTCTGATGTTTATGGCTGAGCTGGCATCTCTGTAATGAGCAATGTCTGCTCAAGACTGGCTTGGCTAACATACCAAGGCCCAGAGGGAGATTTATTCCTGTTCATCTTCCTTTTACCTCCTAGGAAGACAGAGAGCAAAGCAAATTGCAATAATTTGGGACTGTAAAGCAAACGCAGAGTTCTAATTATGTTGTTTTTCACCAACAGTCCCTTTAAATACACTGTCCTGGCTTGCATTTTCTTTTCTCAAGCCCATTAGTTCTGTCAGTAGTGCCTTTCCTGGAGGAGAAAGTTATTCTAGCTGAGTAGCCCTTGATTATTTTCATTATTATCTGAGACACTCGTATGACTTAGAAAACATTTACTATGGCCTCTGGCCTCTGCAAATGCTGCTGTCTCTCTTCAGCATCACTTGATCTGGTTTAAGAGATTCATCTAATTCAACTGACAGAAAATAATTTAGTCAGGTCTTAAAGCAGGTTTCTTGCTTGACCTACAAATCTAATTTCCCATCAGCAGTTGGTCTTTGGTTGTCTTAGAAATTTAGACACAGACAGACAGACAGACAGATGTTTTCTATTCTAGTACCCCTTTATTTGTTTTGCCTTCTGGATGTCGTGAATATGCTCACATGAAACATCCTTTCACATACTTTGTCTTTCACAGTGCTGGTTGTACATAAATTCTGAACAATGGCTGAAGGACTGTTCATTATCACTCTAAGTGTTAAGAGGGGAGCACCAATACCAATGCTGTTTCTCTAAGGATGACTGACAAAGCAACAAGTCAGATTAGACAATTTTAAGTTACTTCCTGTGTCTGTGCTGAGTGGCTCCAATAAGTATTTTCCCTGAATTTGTGTTATAACCTATACAAATGTCCTTTCCTTCCAATTTTTTAAGCTGCTTTCATCTTGCTAAAGCTGGAAGGGACTGTTCCCAGGTGTAAGGAAAGCAAGGAAAGAGACCACCATGGATGAGTCGAGACCTGCTGATCAAAGTGAAGGACGGGAAGGAAATGCCCAGGCAGTGGAAGCAGAGTCATGATGGTCCTTTAGGTTTGTAATTTGCTTTGTCATGAGATTAATGTACATGTCAGGTTATTTCCTTTGGCTAATGCCAGAGGAAAGAACACCTCCCACCAGAATATTGTGCCAGTTAATTTAAGAAATGGCAATTGTAATTATGAAGAGCTTTTCCATCAGAGTGGTGCATTTAAAATACTTCTCAGTTTGAGAGCCTTTAGCCTGTTACAGTGTAAGGCCAGAGTGTATCATTCCAGGTTGGTTATGAGGGGCAGTCACCCCCTGGTACTGGAACACCCCAATGGAAGGTAAAGACCAAAGACCCAGGCAAGGGCTAAGATTTATTGACTATGGCCTACACTGTGTATCCTCTGTGTTATCTTTGCAGATGGAGGTATGCATAATTGACATCAAGAAAGTACGAGCTGGCTGAAGGATGAGGGCTGGTGGAGAAAGGATGGTATTCTTTTTGTCTCTGAAGAACTGAAGTAAATGAAACTCTATGACCAGAACTTTGAAGGATACTATGAACAAAAAGCAACTTTTGCCTCATTAAGGGTTATTTAAACATACAAATACACACTTTTCATGTGCTAATAATCTTAAGGAAGTTCATGCTACCACATATATGACTATATTGCTCGAGTTTCTGCCTAGATCATGTTGTATGTAAACAAGAGGAAGAGGATAAGACTGGGCAATATATGAGGAGGGTAGAAATTTTAGCTAATTAGGAAGAAGACTGAAAAAGGCCTTGAAGACAGTTGATAAACTACTCTCCTCTTTCACTCCCAAGTGGGGATGCTTTCCTGGTAAGCTTCTTTGTATGGTTGTTATGATTAACTCAGTTAACACAATATTATTGTTACTGTAAGAGCTGTATCACAGCTTGTGCATTTATAAATGACAATTCTGAATCTGTATTTCTGTATTGTTCAATAAACCTCACTATTCATGAGCCTGTGATGGCAAAAGTTCCTATTGAATGCTACCAGACTTATTATACTGAATTGGTTGTAGTTAGAAAGCAAGCACAGACGCACTAATCCCCTCTGATCTCTGAGGACCAGGTGGAATGCAAGGGGATTTATTTTATGCCAAATTTCTTACACTTAACACAGCAACCAAGTAAAGCATTCTCTTTTCAAGCAACCAGTCGGTGACATAAGTGCCTAACAGGCTTGGAAATACTTCGTCTGTTACTCCTGCCCCTTCCTAATGCTGATATCAAGGAAAAAATGGACCATTGTAGCGCTTCTGTTAATCCCAAGAAGATGGGATTTAGCTGAAAAGGTGTGTGACTGTTCAATGACTCTTGCTGCGTTTGCAGACTCCCAGTGGAGTTTGCCAAAATTGTTGAAATGTGCAATCAGTTCCTAAATGAACACTTAGTAGCCAAAGCATGTGACCTACTTGAAAAATCCGAGCTGGGGCTATAATTTCTCTTGTGTTTACACTCTCTGTAAGATTTACTTTTTCATTAAACATTTCAATGCTGTTATTTAGTCTTGTTTTAAGGAAGACAACCAAGAATAACAGAGAGGGATGTTCAGTGGTTCCTCAGTGCACCAATACATAAGGTCTCCTAATTCATAGTACTAATTTATGTACAAATTTCTGGGTCAAAAGTAGTCTTATATTTTCCTATTTATATTCAAACCATTTTCAAATACACTTGGTCATCCAAGCTAAAAGCCATTAGGATTGTTTGTCTGCAATATAAAATCATACAACCTTGCATATAAGCATTGAAAGCATTAAAAATGCACATAACTTTTTAAGAAGAGCAGATACTTTCCACAGCAGAGAAACTGCTTTCCACACACGTGAATTTTCTGTATTTGAAAGCTGTACATGTGCAGCTACTTTTATTTGACATCAGACATACCTGCCATCTCATACTGAGATACATTAGAATTCTTTTTTTTCATCAGAAATTTTCTTTTTATATGGTTTCTAATAATAGATCAAAAATAAATTGCTTCACTAACATTCTTCTCTGGAATTACTTTCTTTTAAGGTATCTCAAAGAAATGCCTATTTCTTATATGCTTAAGAAATCTATGCTGTTGGGTATTTGTCTTTCTGTTTTCAGCCTGAATCCTCAAGCCGTCCTGGCACCGTTGCTCACTGTATGACTGATGTGTGTTTGTTCTCCCTCTGACTTGTTTTATAGCAGTGTTTCTTTCAGTCATGCTGCCAATTTCCACCAGTTTTCTGAAAGTGGTCTTTTATTCCCTGTGCAGATTTTCAGACCAAATGTTCCCCATTGCTTACTGCCTCTCTTCATCTGGCTACACCATCTTCCAAGCTTCCTAAATCCTGAGGCTTACTACTAGGACTTCTCTGCAAACTCTGCAGTCCTGCAGAGTCATAGTCTTGCAAACTAAGCCTCTTGAGTACTCATTGACCATTTTCAGATATGCTTCTGAGTTTAGAGAAGCAGCCCTGCATTCAGAAAGGAGAGCTACCTCCTCCAAAGTCCACCTTTGAAAAACCACAGCTTTCAAGACAAGATTTTAAAGGCTTGAGAAGTCTTAATTTTTCCAGGGCCAAACAACTTCAGGAAGCAGACCTCTGAATTCTGAATTTATTTAGACACAGGAAATGTCATCTTAAAGACGATTCTCCAGTGCTGAGAAGTGGTACTGCATTCCAAATATCAGTTTCAGCACCTGGAATTTATCTAGAAAGCTGCTGTATAGAGTATAGAGGTAATATATTCATGGTAAGCTGCAAAAATAAAATAACGGATATTTTCTGTGTTACCTGAAGTCTAAGCAGCATCTAAGCAGAGATGATGGATCATCACTTAGCATTCAGTAAAGGACAAATTCTTGAAGAATCACAGCATAATTCTTGCCAAGTGTATGCAAGAAACCATCTATGGCAGCCTACTGAGACAAAGAAGGGGACATGGAGAAAAGGAATAAGAACTGTTGCATTCCTTTTGAATAAATGTGGAGTAGGTCTATTGACATTAGGTGCACACAAGTTCTGAAACGGAGCTGCAGCCAAATGTCTTCCAGACTTTTCTGTTCTAAAAGGAACTCAAGACTTCCCAACTGCTGCTGGCATCCTGGAACAACTCCTGTGCAGGGCTGACCAACAACCCAACCCATTTTGGGTTTAAGCCGACCCCTGGGAGCCGAGGGCCTAGAGGTGATTGATCCCAGGAGAATTCCCCCTGAGGGACAGATCGGAGCTGTTCTTTTTCACTCCTGTGAAAATTAGATATTAACAACAGCCAGAAGTTGTTGGCAGTGTGTGTGTCGCAGTGTGTATCCGAGAGAGAGAGAGAACGAGCCTAGGGGTGGCTGGGCCCTCCCCATCCTGAACCCGGGGAGCTGGGCTGGAGGCAGCATGGAGTGTTATGAGGTAAATAGACTCACAACCATGAGGTAAGAGGGGGAGAGGTAGGCCCCTCACGAGGGGACCAGGCCCTCTTCCCCTCCCCGGTTAGGCTGTGGGGCACTTAGCACTGTTTATAACTGGACCGAATGCCTGTGGCCAAGGCTAGGGGACTCTTTTTCCACCCACTGCACGCGAAAGGTGGATTTAAGACTTGGTGTTGGACCCGAGTCAAGGAGATGGGTCTGATGGGGGGCTTGGTTGCCAGAAGAAAGTGACTGTGATGCTGTGCAGAAGCTGGAAGAAACTCCAGGCAAAAATTGGAGACAGGTCAGGAGGCTCGGGAGTTGCCCCTGCGGTGGTTTGGATGGGGGGCAGCCGAAATTGACAGAGGAGGACAAGCTGTGATGAACTGCAGCAGCTATGGAACAGAGAGAGGGAGCCAAACAGCAGCAGGCATTTCTGGGTAAGGACTTAAAACTATTTGGGGTAAAAAAGGAACTGAGCGAAGCCCAGAACCTTGCAAACCTGGAGAGTGAGAAATGGAACATCTTACTCTCTGGGGAGGAAACCTTCACGAACCAAGGAGAAAGGAGTCTAGAGCTGTCGCCTTCTTGGACCTCATGATGAAGATGAGACCTCAACAAGGAGCTGAGGGCTGGTGGGGGTGCCAGAAGAGCCCCTTTTCCCTGATACCCCAATGTGAGACAGACTGTTCAACTATCGGCCTGAGGGCTTCTCCTGAACTGCTGTAGGAGGGCCTAAGAGGTGGCAGGATTGTGTTAATATTGTGTATATAATTGCTTTTTAGTTCCTATAGTATTTATTTGTGTATAGTAATAAATTGTATATATTCCCTTCCCCCATACTGAGTTGTGCCTGTCTGAAAATTTCTCTTCAGTGTTGAGGTAAATTGTGGGGGGGGAAGCTTGAATATTGGATTTTTGTGGGGTCAAACCCCCACACCATACAAAGGCACTGCTCTTAAAGCTTTGTCTGTGCTCCTTAGACTGCACACACCAGGAGTTATGGAGGACTGTTTGCCCCAGCACAAGCAATCCAGTCCACCCACTTCAAAACATTCTTTCCACATTAACAATTTTCTTTCCCTTTCTTTTTTTTTGTTTTCCTTTGGTGGCGGGAGGAGGGAACAGAAGAAAGATATTGATGATGCAGCAAATCACACAACTCTCCAAGTCTGAAACAGCAAGAAGACAATACCTACATCTTCTCACTACTTCTCCTCCTGCAATCCATCTTGGGTCAGTGTAGGTAGTCCTCCCAGTGCATATTCTGGGTTAGTGAAGTGTACAGGTGATCCTGCAGCCTAAGCTTCAGATGCAGGCTCAGATGGGTAAATATAAGAAGGAAAACTACATAAGAACATGTTATATACACAACTGCATTCAGGGTGGAAAACATAACAACAAAATTCTGTTAGAATTCCCCATCTCTGCCAGAAACCACAGACAAATTTAGTAAACAAACGTGGTTGTGGTATCAGGTAAGTTATTCCCTGAATTTAAAAAAGCTGGACAAGTCCATGCTAATGTATCCTTGCCACTTTTTACTGGCTGGTCTCAGGAGCAGAAACCATCTTTTGGTCCACAACTGTACAATTAGTAATGAATAGCATATTATATGGGATGTTACCTGAAGTTTGGTGTGCTAAAGAACTGAGCATCTACAAAGGCATTGTTGAATTGTCTAACTAGAGGTCTCTGAAATTATTCATGACAGATTGTCCTGTTCCTCTGTAGATGACTTAAATCAGGACCATAATTGGGAGTTTGATGAAGCACTGTGGGTGTGACCTTGTCATGCAGAAACTCACTTTGAAAAGAGAAAGGATCAGATATTCAGAGAATTTGTTTTTTAATTTTTACCAAAAAGGTCTTTGAAATGCATAACAATCATGACTAAAAATAGAACATTCATTCTACATAACCTGAGCGATAGTTAATAAATTAGACTGTACCTTTTATATCAGATTTTGTCTGTGAAAAATAGGAAGTAATATGACTTCAACAAAGAAGACTTATCAATATGGGATTTGTCTCTTTCTAGGATAATAGATGTTTGCTTTTTTATTCATAAAAGTTGTTCATTTTTTAATAGTGACACAAATTCAAATAGCAGTAGAAGAGGGTGAGAGAGCTGTGACTGTTCAGCCCAGAGAAGTGAAGGCACAGGAGGGCATTACCAATGAAGAAGAAGGAGCCAGACACTTCTCAGTGGTGCCCAGTGACAGGATCAGAGGTAACGGGCACAAACTGAAACACAAGAAATTTAATTTAAGCATAAGAATAAACAAATTTATTGCAAGGGTGATCAAACAGTGGAATGGGCTGCCCAGACAGGTTGTGGAGTCTCCAACTTTGCAGACATTTCCAGTCCAACAGGAAATGGTCTGGAATATCCTGATGCTTCAGACTCGCTCTGAGCTGAGAGATAGCCTACTGTTAATTATAAAACATAATGGGAGAATAACACCCAATTTGTTATTAGCTTCAGTGATTATTAGTGGTACAAAACCACGTAGCTTCAAACCTATTAGTAACAGGCCCAAATGATCCCTGCCAAATTCATGATGCAGGGCATCTGTGTACAAACAGGCCCAGGCTCCTTAGCTTTTACTCTGCAACACAAGGTTATCCTGAAACCCAAAGATATGAGGTAAATTGTGGGCTATGTCTCTCAGGAGACGTACTCTTCACTTCTTTTGCCCTATTATTTTTTTAAAAAACACAAATTATTACAGCTAATGTGCAACAGAACAAAACGCTGCTTTTCTTCAGTCTGGAAAAAATCCAGTCAATTTGGAATGGTTCTTTTTTTTTCTTGATGTGTGAGTCTGTTCCTGGATCAAAAGCCGGAGCAGAGGAACTTTTATAGAGAGTCAAAGAAAGAGTAGAAGCCATTTATCCCTGTTTTGTGTTTCGCAAATACAGATTCTCTTTACTGTTCTGTAAAAGCCTCTCTTGCTCCCGTGGAATTTTATGGCATTTCATTACCAAAAATCCTGGCTCACTGGGGAGGTCCCAGGTGATTGGAAGTTGGTGAATGTCACACCAATCCACAAAAAGGGCCAGAAGGAGGACCCAGGAAACTACAGGCCCGTCAGCCTGACCTCAGTGCCTGGCAAGGTTATGGAGCAGATCATCCTAAGTGCAATCACACAGCACCTACAGGGTGGACAAGGGATCAGACCCAGCCAGCACAGGTTTAGGAGGGGCAGGTCCTGTCTGACCAACCTGATCTCCTTTTATGATCAGGCGACCCGCTTGGTGGATGAGGGGAAGGCTGTGGATGTGTCTACCTGGACTTCAGCAAAGCCTTTGACACCATCTCCCACAGCATAACTCCTGGAAAAGCTGGCAGCCCACAGCTTGGACAGGGGCACTCTGTGCTGGGTTAGGAACTGGCTGGAGGGCCGGGCCCAGAGAGTGGTGGGGAACGGTGCTGCATCCAGTTGGGATCCGGTCACTGGTGGTGTCCCCAGGGATCAGTGTTGGACCCAGTCCTGTTTAATACCTATTGATGATCTGGATGAGGGGATTGAGCGTACTATTAGCAAATTTGCAGATGACACCAAACTGGGGGGGAGTGTCGATCAGCTGGAATGCAGGAGGGCTCTGCAGAGGGACCTGGACAGGCTGGAGAGTTGGGCTGATTCCAACAGGATGAGGTTCAACAAGGCCAAGTGCCGGGTCCTGCCCTTTGGCCACAACACCCCCCTGCAGTGCTACAGGCTGGGCACAGAGTGGCTGGAGAGCAGCCAGGCAGAAAGGGACCTGGCAGTCTGGATTGACAGGAAGCTGAACATGAGCCAGCAGTGTGCCCAGGTGGCCAAGAAGGCCAATGGCATTGTGGCCTGGATCAGGAACAGATCAGAGTGGCCAACAGGCTCAGGGAAGTGATTCTTCCCCTGTACTCAGCACTGGTGAAGCCACACCTGGAGTGCTGTGTCCAGCTCTGGGCCCCTCAGTTCAGGAAGGACATTGAGGGGCTGGAGCAGGTCCAGAGAAGAGCAACAAGGCTGGTGAAGGGACTTGAACTCAAGTCCTCTGAAGAGAGGCTGAGGGAGCTGGAGTTGTTTATCCTGGAGAAGAGGAGGCTCAGGGGAGACCTCATCACTCTCTACAACTCCCTGACAGGAGGTTGTAGCCAGATGGGGGTTGGTCTCTTCTCCCAGGCAGCTATCAGTAAGACGAGAGGACATGGTCTTAAGCTCTGCCAGGGGAGGTTTAGGTTGGATATTAGGAAGAAATTCTTTCCAGAGACAGTAATCAGGCATTGGAATAGGCTGCCCAGGGAAGTGGTGGATTCTCCGTCCCTGGAGGTTTTTAAGATGAGACTGGATGTGGCACTGAATGCCATGGTCTGGTAACCATGGCGGGATTGGATCACTGGTTGGACTTGATGATCTCAGAGGTCTTTTCCAACCCAGTCAATTCCATGATTCATTATACTCTGACTTCAGTGCATAAAAGATTTGTTGAAGCTTTCACTGCTTTAATGAGTAGGAACAGACATTGTGATGCTTCAAGCAGGTCTGTTTCACGTTTTTTTTTCTGGTTTACTTTCACCTTCTTGACTCAGGCACTTGAAGAACAAAACTCAAATCACTAAAAACAACAGTAGATGATAAAACCACTGTTTTGTTTAGTGATGTGGAACAACAGATTTTCTTTTCCTGATGCAGTCAAATTGTACACCCTGTAGCAACTGCCAGGGTATCTGATTAGACTGTCCAGGTCTTTTTGTATCTTGCCAGATCAAAAACAAGACCAAAGACTTGTTTATTCTCTCTCTGGGGTAGATGGGATTTATTTTGTTCTGATTTTGCTGGATTTATTTTGCTGGATTTGAAAGCAAATCACTTGCAAAGCTTAAGCATCCTGAGCATCATTCCACTTAAAACTGTCACATCTCCCTCTTGGAAGAGGCTTAAAAGCAAGACCCTTGAAAGAAGAGATTGAAGAGCTCATTGCATATATCCTGATCTAGTCCATGACATTTGAAATGTGGAAAAACCATGGGGAAGGAAAGTGAAATTGAGTCCGAACACCCCTTGACCCTCTGAAGCTTGTTTTTTTCATGAACAAATTTCGAACAATTCCCTTGATATTTCACACTATTCCTTTGTAGAGTCCCCACCCAGAACAGCTTGAGAAATGTGAGGAAGAGACAGTTCTTACTCTTTGGACAGTCTATACAAACAGAGGGAATGGGAGATATCAATACTTTATCACAAAACCATTGTTGGTATCATAGTATTAAATTCTTGGTTTCGTGGCTAGTATTTCCTCTAATTAACTATTCAATTTAACATTTTAATATTTGTGTTTACCTGGAAGCATATGAACACTTCAATCAGATTAATAGATACCTAATTATAGGTAATATCCCTGGGGTAGCATCAGGCAGATTGCCATCCCAAGCTTACCCCACTCAAGCTGGAACTCCAGAGCAAGTCTTTAATATATTTTTTTGGCCAGTGCCGTAGTCTCACCTCTCTGATATTCAGCGAATGATGGTGGAAAAGTTGCAGTTAGTAGTTTTTGGAAGGCTTGGTCAAATTACACTAGATTTTATGGGACAAATAGTAAATATGATTAATTACCAGAAGATTTCCTATAGGAAATGCTAGTTTTCACTGGAAATGAGATACTTCACACAGAAGACTTCTCAGGCTGACTACAGCAAGCAGGCTTGAAAAGTTTCATTTGCTGGTTTAGAGCATATCAGTTCCTTTTCTACTCATTTCCAAGAGCATCACCCCCTCTGCCCTCTGCTCTCACCACATACTACAACCTGAAAAAGAGAGGAGATTTATGGCATCTCCAGCATCATGGCCTGTCTGAGAGCTGCTCTTCTTTCGCACCATAGATCACAGGTTTTCAATGATTGAGTGGCCTAAATCATGCCAGAGGTTGGCCACTTTTCATCCCATATAAATAAAATTATATTCTTTTTTGTATCCTTTAAGGAGCCAGAAGGTCCCATTCTTTTACAGACCTGTCCAATACATGATCCTGTAATATGACCATGTATTATCCTTAGGAGCTCACCTCGAGTAAGTATTGTCTTGATTTACAGGAAAAGTTTGTTCGTAAAATGTGAAACCTAGAAAATTGCATCTTAGGGAACCCAGACAAAGAGAAAATGAGTCCCAGCTGGGCTCATATGTCCTCATTGAATCTCTCCAATAGGTAGAAAAATCACCTCTTTGTAGCTTCTGCTCAGAATAAAAGTCAGACATCATTATAGTGTGAATCACTATCAAAGATGTCTGTCTCCCCTCCTAACAAATCCATTTCCTTCAAGTATCCTGATTCTTTTCTCTCAGAAAAGTGTGGGACTATAATAATTTTTAACTTTAGAAATGATTCTCAATCCATTTGAGTTTCTGAAAACCAGATTGAAACTCTTATGTCCTGATAAACGGAATAAAAATCTTTTTATATTTTATACTCCAAAATGGTGAGGTAGATGCCCATGAAACTCTAAGAAAGGTTTCATGGAGATGCTATTAAAATATGCCATGAGAAAGTCATGTCTTCAAACTTGCCTGCAGAACCAGTTCCTTTCTGGGGAAAACCAGTTAATGAGATGATCAGAGAAGGAAGAAAGTGTGACAAGTGCCTTTGCCTGCCTTCTTGAAGAAATAAAAGGATGTCACTGTAGCCCACAGACTGATATCTCATTCCTGCCCCATACTGATTCCCATCTTTTGACTTTAAGCAGCTGACTTTTTGTGGGATAGTGCTCTGTTCTGGTTTGGGTCGTTCCATAAACCATTGCATTGTTGGAATTCAATTCACCAGCTATACCCAGTGGCTTGTCACAGAAGTGACCAACACCACAGAAATCTTAAGTTCCTTTCCCTGGTCCAAAACAGACTTTCCCAAGGCAGGAATAGTCATATTCACGTTAGTGATTCCTAAAGTATATTCCCAAAATGCAAAGTATAAAACCCCCAAAGAAAACCCTAAAAGCAAACATCATCAGATAACGTTCAGTGTCCCTGAACTGCTGGCCAAAGGAAGAATATAGCATATAACTCCCCACAGTCTTTCCAAGAGCAGCTGAACAATCGTCTGAACTAAAGTAAAGTAACTCTGGTCCCTGGAAAACATCCACTTGTGACCAGTATCCCAATCTGCCCCTTTCCTAGATGTTAATGACATCTCTTTCTGGTGTTTCTTTCCTTGTTTTAAACTACTCATTTTGGGGACCAATGCATTCTAAAGGGGAATGCAAATGTAGAGTGAAAATCTGCAGAGGACACTGGAATTCCTTCCTCATTCTTTCAAACTATAGCATCCATTGGAAAAGCACGTGAGATGTCACAGAGCATAGCTAAAGGCAGAGATCACACTTTAATGTTTTGTAAATATGTTCCAGTCCACCGAAGATCAAGGCATACCAGCTCTGAAATGGTTCACAAGAAGTGTGAAATGTGCCAGGTAAATGGCACATGCCAAAAGTTTCAAGTACTGAAACTGTGAAGTACAAGGACAGGACCAAGTGCCTTGTCTAGTCACGAGTGGTCTGGCACGATGGAGCATGGAAAGGATGCTGGGAAGTAGACAGATGTCAGAAGATGCATGTGGTAAGTGAAATGGAGAGAAGCACTTGGGTAATCAGGGAATTCTGTTACTGCAGGGAATAGCAATGAGGGTATCTTGGTGGTCAAGGCAAACCTGCTGCAGGAACAACACTATGGGATGAGTTTAGGTAGACAGGCATCACTTTTATCAGTAGTCGGGAATGGTGTGCAATCACATTTTATTCAGACAGCTGTTTATCCTTCAGCAGGTGACAGATTTCCTTGAACAAAGTCCTTCCATTCCTTTAGTCTTCTAACATCCAACTCAGGGAGCAGAGGCTATCCTTCACCTAATTTCAGGCAAGAAAAGCAGAGTGGGGCAGAGCTATCCAATACAAGAGCTTAGCAACAGTTGCTGTAAAGGGATTCAGAGAGAAGAAATTTCCTAAGGATCAATGTAAAATCTGAGAACAAGAGGGAGCCACTGCCTTTGCATCTGACTCTACAAAAGGGATGCTTCCTGTTGCTTGTTGATTAAATGTCAAAGCTTTTAACAGGGCAGAAATTGAAATCACTGTGTGCATGGAGAAAAGAGGCTGCAGAACCCTCAGTAAATTAGCAGTGATAAATATTTGAAGGATTTTTACAACTTACTGGTCTGTGATGAATAGCAGAATTAAACATGGTAGACTTTGTCTTCCATTTGCATCCCAGCATCAGGAAAAGAAGAACCCGCAGAACAGTGACATACTGGTTAAATTAAAATCTTCCTGAATATGGGTAAGAAGCTAAAAGATAATGTTTTATGGCTCATCATTAGAAAATAATAGATGGCATGACTTCAGTAAGCCATGCTGTAGCTCCAAGCTGGCAAACATCCACTGGAGACTTCAACCTCATGTATACAGGCAGATGTAATAAATATGAGACTACTCAGTGTTCAAATAAGGCATGAAGGCTGCACCCATCCCAGGTTAGCCCAGCTACACTCCAGGCACCTCTAGCAGCGTGGCACGAGGAGACCTCTTAGCAAATTTAGTTTTCACAGGGAGTAGATGAAGTCCAGGCACCTGTGGCAAATGTTCCTACTTTGGGCAGTGTTCAGCCAGTCAGGAACGGGGATAATGGGCTACCAGTACCTGCATTCCGGGAATGCTCCCCTACCAATCCAGACCTATTAATATTGATACAGTTAATATTATTTACAAGATAAGAGTTAAACTGAAAAAGTAAGACCATGAAAAAGTCTACAAATATCTCAGTAATCACTATGACACAGTGGATTAGAAACAGAGTCTCTGAGTCTGGGTGTAACGAAGTAAACGAAGGGGATCCTTTGATTATTTCAGTTGGGTTTGAGCTGTCTCCGTGTCTTTACAGATGTCTAACCAAGTGATGGATCACTTTGAATAGAAATAAATAACTAAGATAAGATCTTAAAATAACTACCAGGTTATTAAAATGCACAACCAAGTGGAATGCTTCCATGCACCACTATCTGGCTGTCAGTAAACCTCCAAGTGTGATTTCCTATGTGGTCTTAGCTGATGCACGGAATACAGTTGGGGTATACTGCGTCATCTTTCACACCACTGGACTTGCTCTCTCCTGCATTAAGCAAAGCTCCAGCACAGGAAAAATTTTTGTCAATATCCCTGAGTCATTGAAGATATCAAAGGGAGACAATCTCTCCAAGATTCAGGCTTTGTATATTAAATAAATTTATTTTTGTTAAAGAGGGTTCGCAAGAAAAAAACATGGTCAGGCAAACGCAAAATTGCATTGCATATAGTTAAAAGTCTAAAAGAGAATTTAAAAAATTAAGGCTAGAAGAAAATTTTGGAAGAGAAAGGAACTTAGGACTGATTATCAACACTTAAATTTTTAAATCACTTATGTTTTCTGCATAAAATTTTATTTAATTTTTCCAAGTCATGAAAAGATCTGGTTGTTTTTCCAGTAAAAAGATAACTTGAATTGAGTAAGTGTTAAACAGAAAATCATAGTTCCTCTGCCCCAAAAAAACAAGCAGGAAGACAAATAAACAGAAACTCATTATGCATGCAGTATGTGTGTGTAATGATGCCTTTGACATCCAGGGTACTCATTTCAGCATTCAATGTCCTTAAGTCACTGTACAGAAGGGTTATTAAAACAAAACAAACAATCAACCAAACCAAACCAAAACA
Organism: Neopelma chrysocephalum; assembly: GCF_003984885.1. NCBI lineage: Eukaryota > Metazoa > Chordata > Aves > Passeriformes > Pipridae > Neopelma > Neopelma chrysocephalum. The sequence goes on from NW_020925465.1 coordinate 1,554,104, forward strand.
AGAAAACTCCAAACAAACAAACAACAAACAAAACCCCAAAAGATGCCTAAACTGTTCATAAATATGGATCAGAATTTAGCAGATACCTTTTGGGGGAAAAAAAAAGAAGTAACAAGAAAAAAAATTACAATTTTATTTTGTGCCAAAGGAAATATTTCCGTTGTCTCTAAATGACTTGTCTTTTGCTTTAGAAGGAAAAGAAAACCCAAAATCAAAACCAGGAAAAAAAAAACTGTTTCATACTGATATAGAATGAGGTCACCTGCATAACTACTAATAGTTACTTACTAATTACTGCCAAATGCTATTGGTTTATATTTGGTCACTTACATGTATGACTGTTTGGAAGAACCAATTCATGGCCTTCACTGTTTTTATAAACTGAATGAGGGTTTTTCTTTTTTATCTGTCTCGGGTTCTCTCCATCCTGTGTTGTACCATCTCATACCTTTCACACCCTACTGGTCTCTTGCTGACATGTCTTTTAATCCTGCTTTTTAGCACTTGCAAAGAAACGAACAGTTTTGATTCCGATTGTTCACATGCTCCATTTTGTATTATCCTAAAAAACTATTTAACAGAAGGGTCAACAAAATACCTATAATAATGAGATCTAATTTGGATTCTGTGTAGGCAGCTCCAATAATGTAACCCATTTGTTCTGTCTGGTTTTACCAGTTCTCTGTTTGAATAATTTGCAGCCCGGTCACTTATCCAAATATCTCATCAGTTACAACTTTCTCCTGATAATCATCCTAATCAAGTTAAACCAAGCCTGTAATTGTTTTTCAGCCCTGTAGTTTAACTGTTGAAACCCCCTCCTGCTCCACAGCCATTCATGTCAGTCTCCTTAGGAGGTGGAATTTTTATCTTGATACCTTAAGCCCCTAATGGTTTTTTATTTTTCTGCCTTATAAGTTTTATAGGTAATAGAAGTAGATTTTAGAAGCAGCCCCTTATCCCTCTTCCCTGTAGCACCCCTTAGTTTACACATTCCTTACCCCATTCCATGCTCCCTATATCAGCCCTACTAGCAGAAATGTTTAGTCTCTTGTCAAGGCAAGGCCTGTTCTGTTTGGGGAACGCTTGTATCTTGGCCTAAACCGCAGTACAGAGTCAAAGAACTGGGTGACTCTGCCCTCTGTGCCCCGAAGATGATGAAGGTTGATGAAGAGAGGGCCCCAAAATGCACCCCAGACCCAATTTCAGGGGGTGGACGAGAGCAAAAGTTAGGGGGTGGACACACTTGGGATTGGCCAGATATTGTTATAAAATGCAACATCTCAGGCACAGCCTGCGCGCGCGTCGTGGTAACATCTTTTTCCTTGGCACAATTAAACCCTTTCCTTATCTCACCCTAATTAACGGCTCCTGGATTTTTTTCTTAGCACCAGCTGAGCAGGTATCATTTGACATGGGGAAATTATTCAGATCTCCTGAAATATACGTAAATTTGAGAAAACTGCAAAAAAGTGCACTTTAAACCAAAGAATAGAGCTAGAAGGAAAGAAAGAAACACTTCAAACAAAATAAGAGCATAACCAATTATCCGTAAGGTTCTTTTGCCTACCTCTACTCATACTAAAACCTTGCCCAAACCTCAACCCATCACAAGTATTCATGCTCATTTTATTTGAAGAATAGCATTGTGTAAATGGTTCTCTTCAACCAGCTGCTAAAACCCTATAAATCTTATAGAAGTAACATACAATATAAAAACCCCACATTCTTCTCAAATAGCTTCTAAATGCTTTCTTTCTGAGACCCTATAACAATAAGCCTTATCCAAACTGAAATTAGGAAACATGCTTCTTTGAAGCACACTGTGATTTCCATTTTACAGTACTAGCAAAAACTGCAGCTAATGTTACATTTGTATTTATGTTCTAAACTGTTCCCTTTTCATTTTCTCTGTTCTGCTGAGTTTTCACTGTTTTCCTTGTTCTCACGCCTAGGAAAGTGGAAGGATGAAAAAATCTTACATGAATTTGAGGAGAAGGATAAAGATTTTTGTATTGTAAAATCATGAAAAATGTTTAAATATGTAAATTACACAGAAAGTCAAAGGACAATACTTATCTCTGAAAATAGATGCATGAAATTGAGGACTAGCTTACTGATGTTAACTTTTCAAGGCCCAGAGTTGTGCTTGAAAAGAAGACCACAGTCAATCCCACACGTGTTCTGTCTGGTTTGAGGACCTTTCCCACTATCCCTGAAGTTCTTTCAATAATCAGTATAAAGACGCGTTCTCTCTAAAATTCTGCTAAATATTTCCCTGCAAAACAATGCATGACAAGGAAAACGCAAAAATATACAGGGATGCATTAAGCTTCCCCATCCAGCTGTTTTACATCCTGACTCTTTCAGTGACAAACACGAGATGCTGTAGATGAAACTGCAAAGACTCCTCAATGAAAGATGAGAGATAATCCCTGTTCCTAAAGTGTCTCTTTCCAGTAGTGTCGTCTAAATCTGCACAGCTGAGGAAGGATTTGAACCTGGAAATTTTATGTTAAACTTTCCTTCCAGATATTTATAACCACTTTGTGATGAGAATAGAGATGTTTGAAAATGTGGCTTGAAATAAAAGTTCTCAACGATAACCGGTTAAATTCAAAGAGCAGTGCAATGAGACCCCACTAGGTTTCACTCCGATCCCATTCTTCTCGATATTTCAGTTATCGGCTTGAACAGCACAACCTGCAAAAGTTGTACCCAGCACAAGAGTAAGAGGAACATATATACTGGCCATCTGACCTCAGGAGCCAAGATCCCAAGAGAAGAGGTGATGGCAGCAAACACAGAAATGGATTCCAGAAATAAGGAAGAAAGGATTAAATATGAAAATAAATTGGGAAGTATCAATTTGTCAATGGAAAGGCAGAAAATTTTCTCAGTTATATTGGATAAAATAGTAAATTTATGTATGTCAGGGAGATGCAATATGGCAAAAACTGGTGTGTGTTAACAATAGTGCTTTATCCGAGAGGCAATTGTATCTCTCTGGTCCATTCGTAGGTTATGTTAACTGGAGGAGTCAGTACTTTTCTGGGGGGATTCCAGAGCCCAAGGAAGACATAGGCAAATTGATTAACCTAGAGAAAGGTTAACGCCAGAAAATGTGGCATCTTAGGGAAAGTTGGAAAAAGATGAGTTAATTTCACCTCTAAAAGAGCATATAGAGTGTGAGTAACTTGCTAACAGCCTCCTAATGCTCCAGCTGAGGCTGACTAAACTTGTTTCCCCCCCTTCACTAGGAAATGTCATTAGCAGTCAAGTGTAGTATGGAAAAGGTGGCTAGCACCTCCAATACCAAAATTAGTTGGAACCTTGTATGTCCTTCAAAAAGACACGGGTCCTGTTCTAGGGGTAGAGGATCCTGGGATCAGGATCTGCACAGGTAGAGATAGGGGCCTCACTTGAAGGACACACACTTTTAGCAGTTCCTTATAATGATGAGTTTAAAGGCAGGATTCTACCCAATTCTTTAATCAGTTGCACCATGAGAAATCATCACTGAGCACCTTTCTACTCGATGAACTTTTGCTTTAAACTTAAAAAAGGGAAAAATGTTTCTGTTTGTAAAGAAAAAATTGTCTTTCTCGGTTGTTTTTTTCAGTGCCAGATTGTGTTTGATTGGTTCATCCCAGTAACAAAACTTCTCAAAACCATAATTTATCCAGTATAGGTGAAGTTTGCACATCCTTACAAACCCTCTGATATGAGTGCAGCATCAGTCAAGAAGTGAAGAAGGAATTCTTCTATGGAGATGACCACCTGCTGTTTGCTTTAGGTGTGGTGAGGTTTGGGCCAAAAGCGAGAGTCATAACAACCAAGTTTCTTCATGTGCAGGAGAAGTAATTAAAAAAAAAAATAAAAAGAGAAAGCTGGAAACCTTGTTGTGGAGGCAGCAATGCTTTATGGTAGTGATTAGAGGAGGGATGTGGCAGGGCTTCCCATTTCAAAGAATTGCGTAGGTCAAAGAATGGTCAGCAGCCACTCACAGGTGCAACTAAACGAATCAGACAAAGATCTGGCACCTTTCCAGTTGAACCCAAAACCACAGTTACAAAATTATTTCTTTGGAAGGTGAATGGAAACTCTGTGCCTAGTTAATGTATGTGAGACACACCATGGTATGTCTGCCTGGAAGAAGATTTGAAATGGTCTAATAATTCCCACAGCTAGTTTATCTATTGTCTCTTCATAAACTGCTACCTCCTCTTGGGATCCTCATTTCCACAAACTCTTTCAGTTTCTTTTTCTGACAGACAGTGACGAAACTTCCTAAGTTTATGGAGTGAAATTATCAACTGGTAGTTACACATAAAGACACCAATCCAGAATTCTCCAGAATCAAGAGGATTCTTCACATTTCCTTCAAAGGATTTTGCATCAAGCCCTAATCTGTGAGAGAAATGTTGTGGAGTACACTTAAGTACGAAATTAATGCATTGTGCAAATATATTCAAATTCTGTACAACTTCCATGATTATGTTCCTACCACTCAGCATGCATTTTAATGCATTCTTCCCGCACCTGGTGCCTCAATAACAACTAAATTGCTCACTACCAACAGAGCTTATTTGCTTTATTGAGTTATAGATGCATAAGTGAGAGAGGGACACAAGATGTTTGTACTTCTTGTAACTCAGATTTCCGCTTCAGAGACAACTGTTTTTCCACCTGTACTTTTTCCAGCAAAATAGTCCGAGAGCTTGCATCTACAAGTACTCTCACTCCTCTTCCACAGTTTCATTTGTGTGCATATAGGCAGGCATGCTGTGGCACAAGCTTGGCTGAAGTGGAACAAAGTCCCCACACAGCAAATCATCTGCTGTACTCCAGGACAACTGGCTTATCACAAGATGACTATTTCTCTTATTGGACAGACAACACCTGTATCTGTACAGAAAGAACAACAGCTTCCACAGTGAGTTTCTGGTCTTTACAAATTAAACACAAACCCCAATGAACCACAGTGTTTACTCCAATTGGCCCAGCATGGACACAGAGGGAAGGAAATGGACTTTGAAGCATTATCTGAGAGGAAAACAGGACTCATGCTGCATCCCTGAGCATCTTTGTGAAGTGTCACCGTTTGTTCTCCTCTGTAAGTGTTGCTGTCTGCCCAGGTGTCAGACCAGGAAGTTACTCCCAGCTCTGCAGGGCCTTCATACCTACAGCTGTGCTGAAGAAAATGTCGTAGTCCCAGAAGGAGATAAGCAGGCTCCATTACTGAGCAAGTGTTACTAACAGGATCAGCTGTCAAAAGGAGTTAAGAGCTGTAATAATAATTTCCTTACATATTGGACAAAAGGAGTCTCATAGAACCACTTGAAAGGAGCAAGAGCAAGCATCTTATGCTGTGCTGCACAAAAACACATCTGCAAGACTGAGTTGAAGGATTTTTTTGCACAGACCAAAACTTTCAAAGCGAATTTAAAGCATAGAACATTTCATGGAAATCAGGCCAGCATGACAGAGATGACTGGAGAAAGGGAAAGGAAAAGACTCAACACGGAAAGATAGAAGAAAGAGAGAGCTCTTTCTCCTTGATGTCCTGTAGCTTCACACAATAACTGGGGGCTAAAGAGAGGATACAAAACCAGCCAAAATGGACCACAAAACATGGGAGGATCTTGGCAGTAGGTCTAAGAGCTGCTTTTGTTACTAGGAGTTGATCAAGACAGCACTCCATTTCAGCCCACTGGTTTACACTTGCAGGTCTTCAAGGCACTGTGAGCTTCTGCTGAGTATTGTCTAGGCAGCATTTCTTGCCATGTTTCTTTCATATGGAACGTCATTTAATTTGTTAAAGTACAAGAAGTTTTTTCTCTGATTTCAAAGTTGTACAAAAGCTTTGCCAGTCCAAACTGTTCACAGTCCTCATGCTTTGATGCCAAGGTTTGAGCTTGCTCTAGTCCCTGAAGTAGCATCATGAGATGAAGCATCAGATTTCACTAACAAAGAACTAACTGTGTTCCTACAAGTAGAAATAAATACCTAAAGCTATGTACTCTTACGTGTAAAGTTATTTAATTTTGGCTGCACCCAAAATATTTTTAGGCATAAGATTTCCCTAAAAAGAAATATTTTGAAATGTCATATCATTTCCCTTTTTGGCTCTGTGATTTTTTTTTCCTGGTTTGAGTCTTGAAAGTTGAATATGTTACATTCTCAAGCCTTTCTGTGCACTGGAGACCTCTAAAAGACTATTATTTCAATGAATGAAATGAAATAATCTCATAACTTCAGAACTGGTGTTTTAAGATGGGAAATGTGATGAAATCCAAAGTGCTGTTCATTCTGAATTGTTTCACACCTCTTCAGGAACAGATCTCCACCCCTCACACCATTCTTGCTAGACTCCATCACCTGTATTGGAGAGGTAATAATCCCAGGAAGAACCATGGGAGCAGGTTATACAGAATTTGCATAATGTATTGCCAGCACAGCTCAGAAGATGCACTTGACAATTCACTGCACAAAATCTGTCTTATTCCTGCTGAGACAATTCTAAGGAGATTGCAACTACCTAGTGTATCTGAGTAATGAAACTTACAACTCAACTCATGCTTTATTCAGAGGATCAGATTTGTTTGACAGTTTTACACCTTCAGGCATGATTTAATTAATATTAGAAGGTAAGCTAATAGGTTGGTTTTTTTCTTCCTAGTGACTAATTACATTTAACTGATGAAAGGTTTTTCTATAACTTAGAACTGCATCATCTGGTCTCCTTCATTTTATATAAAAATTATCAGGTGTAATAAAAAGATGTAAAATTCCTGTGAAGGCCCTCCTATCTAGTGTAAATTGAATTTCCAACCATATTTCTAGGGTTTTCTGGTTTCTGGCACACAGGTTAATGTCAATGGATAATGAGCATATCTCCATTACCGGAAACAAAGAAAAAGTTTGAACCAAGTTAAGGCTCACCATGACAGTGTATGCCTCACAGTTCTAGCCACACCGCCTCAATGCGTTCTGTTTCACTGTCAAAAGATCAGACAACACCTTCAGTTTCATCAGCAGGGTACACTGCACTCCCCCTCCCCAGGTAGAGATCAATAGCCTTAGGGCTCTTCAAACAGGAAGAATTTGCCAGTCAACAAGAGACAGACAGTCCTGTTCTAGAAGGCAATTCAAATCACTGCATGGGATGAATCACAGTGATTCTTCCCACTGTCTGGAAGGCTCTTTGTTCTCCACATTGTCTCTCAAAGAAGTCTAGGGCAACCAGGTTCAGAGGATTTGTTGATACCGGAAACTATCACATTGCCAGCTTTCCTCTTACCTGCAAGGCCAGATGGGCTGCCAAAGGAGAAAATTGTATCTCTTTGATATGATTTATTCTTAACAAATCCATATCAGTTGCTTTCTATCCTTTTAATATGCTCTTGAGAGCTTCTAAATGTAATTATTAATAATGTGCCTAAGAGTCTTTCCCCAGGTTCAAGTTGTTCCCCACAGTCCCATTTTCCCTTTTTAGAAAGAAGTAAGATGCCTGAACTTCCTGGGCTCCTGAGGGTTTCTTCAGCCTTTGTGACTCATTAAATACTGTATTGTGGGCCTCATGTGTCCCTAGTAATAAAATCTGATAGTGAAAAATTGGATCTTAAGAGGTGCTTAAGGGATCTTGGCAATCTGAGTGCCCTCTCCCCCAGTTCAATTAGTGATAACTGGTTGTCTTGTATCCCAGGTAAATTTTAGCTCTCTGTGATGTAAAAAATAATTGTAGAGCCATCAGAACAGTGCTGGTGGTAGTGAGGTGAATGAATGCTTTTGAGGGCAACACAGACCAAACTATTCATGCAGTCAGAGTCTGAGCTCAGTCCTTATTTCCCAACTGTCTTGCTCTTTCCGATGCATTTCAGTCAGTGAGTACCTGCCATTCAACAGCATGTGCTGTAAATCTGTTCCTCAGGATTCACTACACAATTGAATGTAGAGATTGATTCCAAGCCCTGGGATAAACTAAAGGAAGAAAGAACACCTGTGACTTAGAATACTGAAGCAGCATATGTTTTAGTAAGTATCTTTGATTTCTTTTCCTTTTCAAGCTGTGACAGAATTTCCTTTCCTGTTCTGCCAATGCAGCAGACTTCAAAGAACCCTAAGCCTTTCAGAGAGTCTGTTTTTGTCTTCAGTCTTTGATTCCTCTTCTATAGATTACCAGGACTGAAAGACCATATATGTTAGGAAAGTGACGACTGCAGCATGACATGATTTATTTATCATCCAAGCATGATGTTTGGAGCCAGGTCTAAATCAGTGCAACACAACAAGCCACAAAACAAAAATGTTAAATGTATTTCAATCACACTTACATAATATATGCAAAATATCTCATATAAGCGAAGTCTGTGCCTTACTTCATCACTCTGCATAAAGTGTCAGGGAGCTTTCCTCTTCCATGTGGATCCACACAGGGCATCCAAAAGGTTGTCACTCCCTCAGTAACATAAAGCTAACACATAATTTTCCTGTGGTTGAGTAACAAGACTTCATTTAAGGCATTAAATTATATAGATTAGACATAGATGCTGCCACATCTTTTAACAAGTTGCTGAAATGGTTAGTTATCCTGCACCTTGAAAAAGGAGCTTCATTTCCAATCTGTATGCCATCCAGCCATATGTTCCAGAAACCAGTTTCTTCTGGCAGAAGCCTTAGTTATCTGGACCTGTGGCTTCCATGGGTTGCTATGAAGTTCCTGGTTGCTGACCTTTCACTGATTTAACTGGGAAGAAGAAATAGGTTTCTTCACAATTAATTGAACATTTTCTGTCCTCTTTCTTTTGTAAACAATGGACTAAAAGTAAATTGCCAACACTTTGAAATAAAAAATTAATTTCAGAATACACACAAATGCCACAATGTATTTTGGGATTCTCATCATAGTACATAAGAAATGTTTACTTCTGCTTTTTGACAATTTACCAAGACATGAAGAGATATTCACTTAAATACAAGTCCAGCTCCAAGAAGTAAAGGAGGGAGGATGGATGGATGGATGGATGGATGGACAGACAGACAGATGTATGAAGGAATTATTTCATGGACTACTGACTAATAGGATGGGAAGAGGGAGGTGGTACCATCTGCCTCCAAAATTTCAAAAAAGACAAAATAAAAAAAATAATTTCTTTTAATCTACACATCTAAAACTGTATACAAGTGCTTTATTCATATTATGACAAGGCTAAAGTAAGGACGTTCTCAGAATTACATTGAAAACAGAAATTTACATCACTGAGTATTGAGAACTGTGTTTCCTCCGTGCCCCATAACATCTCACAAACGCGAGATGTAAACACAAGAGACTTTGAGATTGCCACTGATAAAACACTGGGGATTCTCATGGAAATATGCCCACTGAAGTTTTGAAAAGTGGATGAGGGGCCACTTGGCAAAATTCAGCCTTCTCCAGGCAGATATAGGACAGAAGAGTCTGATCTAAAGGCACTAGGACAATAGAGCACAGAGTATGAACTTAACCTGATATTTGCAAAGAGATTAATGTTAGATATAGCAACAAGTACAAACAAGAGATAATCTTGTCTCAGCCATCATTGGGGAAATAATGTTACTCATACTTTTCATTATTTAATGAAATACAAAGGCTCAAGCACTAGCCAGAGTTCTCAATATCTTGAGCTAGAAAATTATTCTTCCTGGAATAAGTGAAGCTTACCCGGATTTTTACTTCCCTTTCTTAGGCCCTAATACCTGCTTTTACCTCAAATTAAAAATAAGTCAATGTTCTCCAAATTTTTTCATTGCCCAACAATTCCAGAAAACAGTTTTTGAGCACACAAGGTCAATATATATATATATGTTTATTTATTAGTTATATACATGTATTACTGTGATAACATACTAGGTACATTATAAAACATGCAGCAAAATAGAAATCGGGAAAAAAAATTGCATGAAGATGAGAAATCACAATATTTTAATTTCAGTTTAATTTTATTTTATTTCTAAATGGTATAGAAAATAGTTTCTTCATGCACTTCAGTGGATTGTTTTGTGCAGCCCTTGCAGCTTGTCCCGTATCCAGCGTGTCTCCACTTCTCAGATCATATCCCTGGAGGACGTCATTTCTAGAAATGAGAAAAAATGACAGAACTGCAGAAAGGTGAGTACCAAATACCTGTGGAAAGAGAGGACATATCTGGGATTTAGGCCATGGAAATGGAAACACTTGTCACGATTTCCGGGTAGAAACAGCATTGACCTTCAAATTTAAATCTTCAAAATTTGTTAACTGTGTTTAAAATGTGGAGTTTGGGTGGTTCTTTCCATTTTCCATCCAGTTCATGCTTACTGTTTTGAATGCTATATTAAAGTCTACATTGAAGTCCACTTTCAAATATTCTCATCAGCCACGGAAGTTACACTAAAGTTTTCCAGAAAAGAAATTCCAAACATCCTACTCTCCCTGTTACTTGTTCAGCTGTTGGAGCTTTAAGAAAGCCTCCACACTGAAAACAGTTGGCTGTGCCCTTTAAAATCTTCCCTTCCCCTTCCATCTCACTCGTAAATGGCATACTTGGACTAAACAATTTAGGAGCAACAAAGGCAGGACAACCAGCTCCTGAAGCAGATGGGAAGGAAGGTAACAGTGCATGAGTCTACAGCATTTCTTCCCTTGCCATATATTCTAATTACACTCGGTGCTATATACAAACAGGAAAAAATTGGCTCAGTGAACAATACCTGGAAAGCTGTTGCTTTTCAGCAATAGAGATGGGTTGTATTGAAAATGTGTTAGCTTTTTACAGTATCATTCAAAGAAGTACTAGACTCCAAGCCAAACAGGGAGCTCTCCTACTGGCACAGAAGTTTTCATGAATTCAATAATAAAGTAGAGAGGTTATCAGCTGTCCACCATGTTTATTTTGAGGTCAGAGAGGTAACTGCATCACGGGTGTGATAGGCAGAAAAGCAGCGCGAGTTTCACACAGTAAAAGGACCCCAGCCATACCTACCTAATGTGCTTTCCTCTTTGTATGCAAAGCTGCTGGATGCTGAACAGTGAACAGCAGAGGGACAACACCACCCACATTTGCCCTTTTTGAAACTCATTCACCATGAACCTATAGCACATTTCCTTGTTTTCTAGTAAGTCATTGTTAAGATGTTGCTGATGCCTGTGACAGAAGTGATGTTGGATTAAAAATGAAGTCCTTTAACCTTCTTTTACTCACCACAAAGGTTACAATAAAGTAATTTTGCTGCTTCACTGTTAAATCCTCCCCAAGGGCCAAAGTCAATTCCTAGTCCCAGTTCCTATCTTCATTGTCTCTTAGCCAGCTCCAGAAGGCATGAATATTAAATGCAAAACTAATTGAAGGCAGATGGAAATGGATTGAGTAATCCAACAAAGTACCAGTAGAGCTCTGCTGGAAGACTTAAAGAAAACCTAATGAAACAAAAACAATCTTTATTGTTAGCATTTCCCTGGATGATCATTTCTTGATGAATATTGCCATTCTTCTGTATGAAATATTCCACAAAAAATATGCTTCTACTTTCTTAGGAAAATTCATCTTGGATCTCTCTTGAAATTAAACACATTACAGCATTGATAGCTAGGGCGAATTAGGCTTTATGTAGTGGTGGGTTACTTCTCATTGTCTCACATGGACTTATTTTTGTTCAGGATTCTCAGCTGGTGCTGAGGTTGAACTTCACTCCCCCAGTCTCTGTCTTGAGGTTCAGGGGCTTGAGAGGTGTGAGAAGAGAGTTTAACATTAAAACTGAAGCAAAAATAGTTGCAGAGTAACTCAGCTTCTCCACACTGATTGCCAATAGTTCTCCTATCTTATTTTTTCAGGGGCCACATTTTCCTTAATTTTCATTTTCTATCTAACATAACTGTAGAAGTCCTTATTATTCTTTGAATCCCTTGACAAGTTCAGCTCCAACTCTGCCTTAGATTTCCTGCTCCCTTCTCTATACATCTAGGCAGCGTCATATTCTTCCCAAGGTGGATATCTGTCCTGGTTCCACTGCCTTTGCATTTCTGAATTTAGTTGGACTGTGAAGCCAAACTGAGCCGTGCTGGTCTCCTGCCTTTCTTTCCTGATTTCTTACTGGGAAACAAGAACTTTTGCACTCTGAGAATAATGTTCTTAAAGAGCTGCCAACTCTTTTCATCTCTTTTATCCCTGAGGGCAGTTTCCCAGAGGGTCTCAATCCACTAGTTTCTTAAACAGCTTTTGCTCTCCTAAAGGTGAGGATTATTCATCTGGCACCTGGCACACATACCTCAACATTGTGAATTTAGTCGGGGAATTATCAGTGCAGGCCAGCCTGACACACATCTTGGCACAACTAATTAGTTTATCTGTACTGGTAAGCAACAGGTCTGGTAATGCTTCTCCTCTCACTGGGCTGTCTATCATCTGGATTAAGAAATTATCCTCAACACACTCCAGGAGTCTCCTGGACTGCTTACAGTTTGCTGTGCTGTTTTTAAAGCAGATGTTGGGGTGGTTGAAGATCAGAGTCTGAGAGTTGTTAAGCAAGAATACATCATTAACCACCTCCCCTTGATCTGGTGGCCTGTAGTAAACACCAACCATATTGTCTCCTTTTTTGACCTGACTCTCATTTTTACTCATAATTGCTCATTGCTGGTTTTCAATGGCAGCTCTGTGAAATTTATGCATTTATTTACTTAGAAAGTAACAACTTCCCCACTATGTCCCACTCCTCCTTCCTTGCCTGTCCATTCTGAACAGCTTATAGCCACTGTTTGCAGTGCTCCAGCTGTTCAATTTGTCCCTTCATGTTTCATTGCCAATGATTAGACCACAGCCTTGTAGCTGCACAGTGGTTTCCAGCTGTTGCTGTTTGTTACCTATGCTTCCTGCATCGGTACAGGGCCACTTCACCCACGTCACAGGCTGCTTCACCTCTTTAGATGAATACTTCCCAACGCCTTTGAGGCACTCCACAGTGTTCCTGTAATTGATTCTAATACACCAAGCAGTCCCTGGTTCTTCTCTATTGCTCAAAACTTCATCCCCTTCCCCACTAAATCTATTTTAAAGCTCTTCATATAAGTCTGGCCAGGTGGTTGGTGAACAACCTTCTGCCCTGCTTTATCAGGTAAGTCTCATGAGCTCACAACAGACCGAGTCTCCAAAGGTAGATTCATGATCTTGTAAGCCAATACCTTGAGTAGGACACCAGCTGTGCAGCCAGGCACACACATTTTGATTTGACTCCCCCTTTATAAACCCCTACCTCTGACTGGGAGGATGGACGAGAACTATGTGCTTCAGCATTGACGTCAGGGATAGATACTTTTTTGAGTGTTCCAAGTTGCTTTGCCACAGACCCTACATAGAATGTTATTGAAGCAGATGGCAATTTTAAGGGTTCACTGGGCTCAGCAGCCTCTCAGCGACATTGTGAATGCAAGACCCCGACAGGCAGCAAACTTCTTTAGAGAAACAGCCTGGACGGAAACTAGGTGTTTTGGTGCCTTGCAGCAAGGAATCCCCAATTACTGATACTTTACATCCTTTTCTGAAGCTACTGTTTCTAACACAGGTAATAGCATCCAATGGTTAGCGTTACCTGGATCCTGTCCATTAACAGTGTGACCTTTATTCTGCAGCTCAACAGCTGTCAGTGCATTGCCCTTCTTTCACCATTTCTCAAGTTGGTGTCTCCTTATCACATGGACAGTCCAACCTTTTCAAGTTGAGGAGGTTACGCTTTTGAAATTCTGTTTCTGTTTTGCATTGCTAGGCAAAGCCAAATCCCAGTTGCCCACAGAAATTGGAATTACATCTTCCAAGTGTTCTGTAAATCACACAGAACCGAGTGCTTTTATATAGGGGCATACAGGAAGAATAAACTCAGAGCTCTCTTGATTCTCTCAGCTTTGAGCATAGTTATAGGTACTCCAAACTTCTAGTAGAATTATGGACTATGCTTTACTCCAGAATCCTCTGCTCTACATTTTTTAGATTTTTATGCATGTATTTAATTTTACAAATATTTTTCTTTTTTTTACAGGAAAATGAGAAGTCATGGGACAAATAAACCTCAGCAGATAGAAAACAGTGGCAAGATCCCAGAAATCCAGATATTCTTATTAATGTATTTTTCAAACCTTTTTAGGGAACAGTGAAAAAAAATACAGCAAACTCTGGAATTCCAGCTTTAATTTTCTGTAGTTCTTTTCCTCTGGAAATGTTGCTTTACAGACCAAGAACATCAAGAATGCAGAAACTTTACTAAGGTGTTGGAACTAGAGCAAAGAAACGAAAAATGAATGAACCCCATTGTGAGTTTCAGGAAAGGGCTAAAACTGTTAAAATCACTGTTGGTCTCTCTCTTTTGCACCACTCAGGATCTAGTGTGAAGGATTTTAAGTTTGATTACTCATTACCTTTCCAGTATTTGCTTTCCCTTTTCTCTTTCCCCAAACAACATGTGCATTGTGACATTTCACTGTGAAAGCAGTTTGTAGTAGTTTCATGTATAATGTGACAACTGGCATCTTGTACCAACTGTCATCTTTTTGTAGAAATATGAAGTAGAGCAGGAAATATCCAGCACTCATTGGTGCATTATGGCTTGCAGATAGTCAGTAACACAAGGTTAGCAACATAAAGTAATTTGTCTGAGATCAGAAGAAGCAGGACTGGGGGTTATGTAAAAAAAAAAAAAAAAATTAAGGAGTTAGCACATATTTGAAAGACAGTGACATTATGCCCAGGGAAAATAGTGAATGTAAAAGCTGTGTCTCTGAACTGTCTTAAAGTGATTGAATTTCTTGGTTTTTGTTCTTTGGTTTAGAGGAAAACAGAAAGCAGTGCTCGTTATCACAGCATAACTTCTGAGTCTCACAGCTGCCGTGGGTTACAAGAAGTTAACACAGGGAGTGACAGTTCTGTTACAAGATGAGTCAACTCACCTCAGTTCTTCCATAACCCTCAGGACAGTTAGCCTTGTGGAAAAACAAAACCACTTAGTCTCTTACCTCTTTCTAAGACAGCTTGTACACAGAGTACTTACTCCAAGATGAAAAGAAAGTGCCATTTTAATAAGGCAGGAAGTCAAGTCCCATCTCTGGGCTCTTTTCAGAATGGGCTTAGGGTCTTAGGAGACATAAGTCTGACTAGTGCCAAACTCGTCAGGAACTAACTTGTTTCCCATTCCTTTTTTTTCCGTCTTTGTTCCCGTTTGAGAAGAAGACTTTGTTGTCACAAATCAGGCAGGTGTCATGAAGAGAATGAATAAAAGCAAGCAGTGTCCAGAAAGGGTAAGTAAAAGATGTCTACATCTGTGTGTTATGCTGGGTTATGCACGAGATTTTTTGGTGACATTAGTGTTTGGCTAAATAATCCGAACTTAGTGGAAAATCAGATATTTTCCAGGTCCATTGATGAAAAGAGCATGATATTTTGGATCATGGAAAAAAAAAGGATGACTGCACTAAGGGTGCAGATGCAGGAAAATCATTGAATGTCACTGACCTTGACCTTAGCAAGACTTTCAACGTGGTTTCTCACAGTATCCTTTTATCCAAGAAGGAACTTACTGGTTTAGTCAGGCAGATAACTCCCTGGGTGAAATAGGAGTGGATTACTGGGTTCAAAATTAAGTGGCTGACATGATATGAACTTCACTTGACTTGAGTGACAGGTGGCTTTTCTTGGGGATTTCTCCTGGATCCTGTCTGATATTTTATATTGTTGTCAGTGACCTGCAGGACATCTCATCACATCTGAGGATGACACCAAATTGGGGTTGCAGTTCATACATTTGGGGGCAGACCTGTCATTCGTAGAGATGCAAACAAGCCAGAGAATTGGGCTTGTAGAAACATCCTAAAATTCAGTAAAGAAAAACACAAAGTCCTGCACCTGTGAAAAAAACTTGTTCAGCCTGGAGAAAAAGACAGTTTTAGGGGTACCTAATAATTGTCTTACAGTACCTACAAGGTCATAAAGAAGACATGAGAAGAGTCTTCACAGAGGTACATGGAAGGAGAATCACAGACAGTTGTCAAAAATTAAATCAGTGGAGGTTCAGATAGATATAAGAAAAAAAATGGAAGAGTTTTTCCTGAGAGACTATTCGGTCTCCATTCTTGGAGGTTTTCAAGATTTTTTGGATAAAGCCCATGCAACCTGATCTGAACTCAGTATTAATCATGCTTTAAGGATGAAATTGGATTATATAGCTATGAATCAAATGTAGCATTGTAGGAATCTTGCAATGAATGAGAAATAAATAATATCTATTATCTGGCTTCCTGATTTCCCAGACTCTGAGGAGCCTCAACAGCCTGTCCAGCCCTACACAAGCTTTGTCTTTTTGACAAGGGTCAGGGCTAATCCTGCCTCTCCTGAGGAAGCACCAGAGTGGAAGCTGTGCAGTGAAAAGTCATAGTATAATTTTGCATGAAGAGGTAACACTCTAAAAGGCCACCTGCAAAGAATGTCCTCTGAAGACACTTACCATATCCACCCACAGTAGATCCTGGCTGTCAACTCTAACAAATTTTGTTGTCCATGTACTATGGAAAATGACAATTTCAAACTCCACAGATCATTTGACTAACTTGTAAGCCACATGCCTCATCCTTTATATGCAGAAAAGCAGAGGTTTTCTCCTCATTACATCAAATACCTCAAGAAAGAAACAAGCTTCTTCATCCTGGGTTTGCTGAAAGTGGAAGAGACTTATGAATTTCACTGTGTCCCTCCAATTACCAAAAAAAGTTGAAGAATTCTGTTCTTCTTGCTCTTCCTATGGTTACATCAGTCCTTTGCAATGAAATGATCCTGCACCCCACAACACATGCATTGCTTCAGCATATGACATCTGTATATATCTTTCTCAAGAAGGGTTTTATTTGTAAATTATACTGAAAGATTAGATATTAATTTTTATTTAGGCCAGAGTTCCAACTGTGATTTTGCAATGCAATGTGAATGACAGCACAAAGAGAGAGAGGCAAGAAACGTTTAACACGCAGGCCAGTCAACCAGGACGCCAGAAACTTGAGTTAAACACCTTGGGTTTAACTCAAAGCAGGTCTTCCATGTCAGTGTGAATATCTGTACTTTACCATAAGGCAAAGAGTTAGTAACAAGCACACTTTATACAGGCAAAAAGAAAAAGCATTGCTTCAGTAAGGTTTTAAGCTTTTGTGAATGATGCAGCAAGGGATTATATTTGATGTTTCTTGCTATCTTTATTCATAGACACTGTGCTGCTGTTGGTGTGGAGTTTGCTATGAAGAAAACGAAATCAGAAACATGTCAAGCATACAAAAGAACCCCCTTAGTGATGATAGGGTGGAAGGCAGGGAGCAAAATGAGAAATCGAGAACAAAGCTTTGCCATCTTATTCCTCGTGTGTAACTATTTGCATTTGAAAATTCAGTCCCAGAGAGAATCTCCACAGTTTTTTTCTGTAAACACATGTAATTAGCAGTTTATATCGTGCCCTGAATAACAGAGGCCTCAACATTACTAGTGAAAGTCAAAATCATCCCCATCTGAGACAATGAATTTTATATCTTAGAACTGAACTGACTCAGAAAATTAGAAAACATTTCATGGATTTATGAAGTTGCGATTGCTTTCTCCTTAAGTCATCCATTTTTTATGTCACTTATCATATTTATACCCACAATAAATCCTCAGTTCCCTCCATTATTTATGTTAAATCTGCTAATGATACTGCAGTGAGTTGTGTACAGCTCAAAATGGGAACTTATTTTTCAGGGGAAATAAAAGACCAAGTGTATCCATGTTTCATTTCTTATGGAGCTATAAAACTCATTCGATGTTCTAATGAAATTAAAGCAAAAGATAAGAGTTCAGATAGGAACTAATTAGAATCAAATCAGAGAAAAGACCAGGGTTGCATTAGGATAGTTCACCATAGTGCACCACACAATCCAAAATTTATGGAAACAAATGCAATGGGAACAGAGGAAAAACTGAAGTCTGCCTCCAGAATTATGTGCACTGAATCTGCAACTGTACCATTACAAATCCCTTTCACAGGTTCGTATGGTGTAGTGGGTTTCTGTGGCTGGGTTTTGATAGCAGGGGGGGCCGCAGGGAGGGCCACAGGGGTGGCTTCTGTCAGAAGCTGCCAGAAGCTTCCCCTGTCCTGTGGAGCCAATGCAGCTGGCTCCAGGACGGGCTTCCTGCTGCTGGCCAAGGCCGAGCCCATGAGGAGTGTCAGTAATGCCTCCGTGATAACATATTTAAGAACAGAAGATTGTTGCGCAGAAAGAATTCCAGCCAGGGAAGAGCAGAGTGAGAACATGGGAACAACAAGGTAGACACCAAGGGCAGTGCAGAAGGAGGGACAGGAGGTCCTCCTGGAGCCAGAGTTGTGGCCCTGCAGCCCGTGGTGCAGAGCACGGTGGGGCAGCTGTGCCCCTGCAGCCCATGGAGGAGCCCATGCTGGGCAGGTGGATGCAGGAAGGAGGCTGTGACTCCATGAGAGGCCCAGGATGGAGCGGGGTCCTGCTGGGGACCTGCAGCCCCTGGAGAGGGAAGCCCACGCTGGAGCAGGTTTTTCCTGGGTAGGACTTGTGGCCCCTGTGGGGGACCCACATCGGTACAGCTCATTGATGAAGGACTGCGCCCCATGGAGGAGTGACCCACGGGACAGCAGTCTGGGAAAAGCTGCTGCCCGAGGGATGGACTCACATTGAGGAGGTCCGTCAAGGACTGTCTCCCGTGGGAGGGATCCCACAGGAGCAGGGGAAGGACTCCTCTCCCTGAGCAGAGGCAGAAACAACAACAGACTGTAACCCCCATTCCCATCCCCCTGCACCGCTGGGGGGGGAGGAGGAAGTACATGGAAGGAAGGAGTTGTGGGGAGAAGGTGTTTTTAAGATTATTTTACTTCTCACTCTTTTACTCTGACCCTATTAGTAATAAATTCAATTAATATCCCCACTCTGAGTCTGTTTTGCCCGTGATGGTGGTCAGTGATCTCTCCCAGCTGTTATCTCAACTCATGAATCCTTCACTGTTTTTTTTCTCTCCTCTGTCCAGTTGCAGAGGGGAGTGAGAGAGAGGCTGTAGTAAGTACCCGGCTTCCAGCCAGGGTCAGCCCACTACATATGGCAGATGGGTGAAAAGCAAGCTACTTTAAGTCCAGAAGCCCTACTATACTCTAGGTAAGCAAAGCTACACTGCATGCAACATGACACTCTGAGAGGTACCACTCTGAATACAATCTCTGAAGGCTAATAAAGAGAATTTTTGGGAGGTTTTAGCCTACTTCCTGCAAATCATGGCAAGACTTATATTTCCCAAAATGAGATATCATTGGAGTGTGTTCATTTCTCTCAGCAGTGACCAACAAGTATTAAAATTATTAAATAGTCTAAATTGTCCATGCAGATTTATAGAAAATTGAGAAGTAATATACTTTTACTTTCTCTGAAGGAAACAGTGGCAATTGAGATTCAGCAGAGCCAATGTCCTTTGCTAGTGTCTACTTCTTCATCTCCTGTTGTGTCTCTGCACAGGGTGAACCATTAATTCACTGAAATGTTTTTTTTGTTTGTTTTTCCCTGACTGATTTTTACTGTGGAGGGAACGGAGAAAGCGAGTCTACTCCCTACTGGAATCTAAAATGATTTCTCGTCTATGCTGTGTAAAAATATATCCCACTGAGTCAGACATTTTTAAAACACAGACTTTTGACCCCTACTCCAGACAGCTTTATCTCAAAAGCTACACTTGTGGGAAAAGGCTTTCAATTTTATCAGAACTGTATGTATTTGTTCTAACAGTGACTGGGGGGCTAAGTGCAACGAAAAGTGGTTTTCAACAGGCAGCCTTCTACTGTATTATGGAAATATTTTTATTTTCAAATAATGGAACCATTCTTAATGGAGGCACTTGGGAAGACCAGAGGAATGACCTGTACCCTGCAACTAAAACAGACACTTACCATAATTTTGTTGCTTCCCTGTAGGTTCCAGTGAGATGTCATTGACCCTTGTTGATAGAAGAGCTCTGGAACAGATAGAAGACAGGTGATGGAGGGAATGCTGCATGTAAAGATGGGCTACAGACTCACAGATGTGTCATGTGAAAGCTGTGTTCTCCATAGCTAGAATCCACTTCTGTATTCAATGGTGCATTTTGACAGCCTTTCTAGCTATGATTTCTTCTGGGGCAAAGGTAAAACTAGTGTTTAGTGACAACTAGGCTTTTGATGCCCTTCTTTAGATGTTTACATGAGTGGCCTTCATTTTCTAAGGCTCACAGCCCTAAAGAATTTGGTGACCAAACACAGCCTTATTTCTACCAAGTATCTTTCAACCCCATAACAGAGTTCCTGTTCCAAAAGAGTAGCCTCCAAAAACTGACCAATATCAAAAGATTTCCCTCTTTGATTTCCCTCTTCTTTTAAGCCCATATCAGGCAGTAGAAAAAAAGAAGGCAAAGCTTTATCTAATCTCTGCAGCTCTCAGCAATAGAGAAACACTTGAATTAAAAAAGGAGCATGTCACAGGCCTGAAGGAGTTAAATTGATAAAAGTTTCAAGTGTCTGGAGAAAGCTATTCCAGTCAGTTATTCCTTAAATTTGGTCACTGCTCAGGTGCAGATGTAGAAAATTAGGCATCCCAGTTTGAATTTAAGAGGGAGCCAGAATGAGGGAAGTGGGATGAATCCTCCGATAGGGACTTGCTTCGCTCTTCTGTCCCAAAAGATACAACTCCATTCTGACACAAAGTGGAACACACTTATCTTACCTCATGTACACACAGACCTAACTCACATGAAAGTAGGCTACATGAACAACAAATGATACTTTCCTCAAAGTGTTTGGTTTTTTCTTTTGCTTCTTTAAATTTCGGTCAATTTTTTAAATTCTTTGGTCAAGCAAAGAATATTTCAAACCATACATGCGTTGAAAGACTGTTGGAGCAGGTTCAGAGGAGGACCACAAAAATTGATAAGGGATAGTACAACCCTCCTATAAGGAATTACTTAAACGAGTCTTATATGAAAAATAGGGACGGACTCTTTAACAGAAACTGTAGTGATAAAGCAAAAAACAAACAAACAAAACAAAACAAAACAACCCAACCCCCCAAAAAACCAAGCAAGGGTTAATGGTTTTAAAATAAAGGAGGGTAGATTCAGACTAGGTACAAGGAAGAAATTTTTCACTCCGAGGGTGCTGAAACATGCAAATATGTTGCCCAGGGAAGTGGTCAATGCCCCATCCCTGGAAACATTCAAGGTCAGGTTAAGTGGGGCTCTGAGAAACCTGATTTAATTGAAGATGTTCCTGCTCACTGCAAGGTAGTTGGACTAGGTGACCTTTAAAGGTCCCTTCCAATCCAAACCATTCTATGATTTGATGATTAGGATATTCCAGGCAAATATAACTTCAATATTTATTACCATGAAAATGTCATCAAGAATAAAAGGTATTTTTCTATCAGAATTAAAAATTTTACATAGCTTTTTGGCCATTCAGAAAATAATTATCAATTGCAAGGTTTCTTATTTAATGGAGTAGAAAGGAATTAAATAAATGAAAACAAATAGAAATAAATGGAAAAAAGCCCTATCTAGCAAAAATGACATTAATGAACTCCGTAAAATGTTATAATGAAAAGAATATCTAATACAAGCTATTCCAATTAAAATAGTCTCCCTTTATCACTTGACCATTAAACTAATGTACTTTCAACCACTTATTTAATTTTTTTGGCTCTACTTTTCCTATCACCAGAGCATAGAATCAACATTTCCAGCACAAACTCTTTCTCTTGAATATACTAGAAGGACTTCGGGATTTTTCTGGTAACATAAAACACTTTACAGGCATCCAAATATACTTGTCACCTCTTTTGTCCTTTAGGCCATTAAGCCCCATGTGAATTAGTCATACTCCATTGCTTTCAGGTAACAACTCTACTAGCAAAAGAGCCAACACAGAAACTCACATCAGAACCCTCTAACAGCCTCACTCTAAAGAGCATCCTCAAAGGAAAGGTCTTTGCAGCTATGTTACATTTTCCAGAAGTTGGAAAACCATCACATTCTCAGTCCCAAGAAAGAAACAAAAATCCTTATATGTAAGGATTGCTTGCTCCTGTAACCATTTCAATTTTTTACCTGTAAACATGCTAAAATAATGATCAGTTACTTTTAAACAGGTTTGGTGGGATTTTGTTTTGATATAATGACTGAAATATCTCTTAAACATAATTAATTTCAGCATTAGACTGTAATCCGATCTTCTGATTTCTTTTCTTTATCTAATTCTCTGCTGTTTTTTTTAAATGTGGCAAATATTTTATGTTTTCCTGTTAGCATTTTACAACCTTTTTTTATTTTACAGGCTTTGCTCATTTTTCAACATTTCTCTTTAAGACCACCATTGAACTTACATAGGTAATACAAAAGCAAGCACACTAACAAGGTGATGGTCTTTTTTTTCCTCTCCTTGGCAACTGATGGATTGCAGATGAAATACTTTTGAAAGACTTGGCAGCCAAACAGAGGGACAATCCCTTCTAAATGTACTACGTAAACAATAATCAAACAAGAAATGTGCTGGATTGAAGCTGCACATACATCTTATTTTGAGCTGTCCATTGTGTTAGAAGTGTTAGGCCAGCTCTTACTGGCTTGAAAAACAGAGTGTGTATTAAAAAAAGGTCTCTGAGGGATGGATCTTTCTGCAAACTTGACGGGAGAAAGCATCACTCTGAAGTCAGATCTTGTCTCCCACTCTCTGAAGCCATTGTGCATAGAGCTCCTTAAAGGTATTGTGGTAACTTCACCTCTCCTTGGCACATGGTGTGAACAGAATGAGCAAGGTACTAAAAGGCTCTTCTCATTTCATTCCAGGTAAAGCCAGTCAACATGCAGTTGGTTTATAGCACTCAGAAGGGGCCTGTCTATTTCTTGGATGATTCTGGTTTTACCAAGATGTGAAGTTTTCTGCACCTGTCTAAGTCTAGAAAAAAACCAGAACCAGTAGAACTTGAGAACAGCCTTTCCTGTGTCTAACCAAGCACCATCTGCCACAGGACCTGCCCTATGTACTGGCCACATCAGAGGGTTTACAAAAACAAGGTATACACAGCATCATCCTCCCCTCTCAGATATTTGGCTTCTGTGTTCAGCAGTCCCATATCTCTGCTTCTTAGCAAGACCTTCAGTGTAACAGGGTCTGCTGCGGACCTTTTTCCCAGGAGAAATTTATTTCTTGCAAGAAACACAGGCACCCTCCTATTTTCTATTCCTTTCATATACATAGCAGTACTCTCTGTGTGACCATTTGAAGTGGACCTCTGCTTTACATAATTACCCACACCCATGAATAAGTGGGGCATGTTTGCATATGATTGGACATATTTGCATCTGAATACACATGTCTGTGACAGAAGTCCTTGTCTATGCACCCCACTTTCCATGTGGGGACGGCAACAGGAGAAGGCTATATGACAAATTTGCTCTTGGAGGGTAGTGCAGAACCATTTCTGCTGCTCTTGGAGAGATAGAAACCCAGCTGTTTTTAAATATAACTGTCCAAATATGTAAAAACATTTTGTGCTGTCTTCCATTAGAAGCACAGTGACAGATTATAAATATCTGACGCCAATCCTAGGACATAAAAAAGCTACATTCCAGTGATTTCTCTTGGCACAGAACTGGCTTTAAGAGAACAAGACTGTACAAAGTAGCCACAAGAGCAATATCCCTTGACCTCGCTGACAAAAGCAATTAGCAGGTATTCAAAGAATTTGTTACAAGAGCAGTCTACCCCACAGTGCCCTCCCCATATGCTTCCAGCCCAAATATGCTCACCTAGTCTTATTGCCATCCAGTAGTTCTGATCAACAATTAGTTTGAAGGTGCCATCTTGAAGGCACCAGCACCAGTTTTCACCCATCAGAGCCCTCAGTAATGGTTAAGGGAAGAGAAGGACAGAACTGGCTCCCTTCAGAAAGACAGCTAAAATTTTCCTTATCCTGCAAAACTAGCTGTTCATCATGACAGTCCCAGAACCAGCCCTACTCAGCCTTGAAAAAGACACAGGGAAAACCTACAAATTCCTGTTGGATTTTCTTCGTGAAAGCCACATTGTTCAAATGAAAAACCCTCAGCATTCCTATTGAGCAACAACTTCTTACCCTGTGTCAGCTCCTTATTTTGTGCTGTTGCTGGTCTCTCCTTCCTTTCACTAATACCATAAGGAACCACAAAATGTTAATCTTGGGGGTTTCTGCATTGCTTTTTCAAACAATGCAGCATGCAAACTGCTCTTGAGCAGCACTCAGACGTATATAAGAAGGCTGCCAGAGCTAGTCCCTTTTTCTCCCAGCTGACAGAGAAATAGAGAATTGATTTTCCTTCAAACCCTGTGGCTCTTACAGAAACATTTGCAAAGAACACAATCTGCTGACAAACAGAAAAACAGGTTTAATCCTGCGAGTGGACACTTTGCTTGTTCAACCAGATCTAACTGCGGCTTTTCAAAAGCTCAGCATCTCTGCAGTGTAGCCTTGCAGTCTTACACCGCAGCCTCCAAAGTCTGCATTGAGAGCTGATGACCGTGCACTGCAGTGTGACGCACTCCTACCACAGTGCTGCAGTCTGTACAGACTGAGTAAAGGACAGCAAGAAAACAAGAGCTCAGCATCCCAGTTAACTTCAAGGACATTGCTTTGTTGAAGCAAAGCTTAATTGTTTTAATGCAAAAATTCAAAACCTGGAATGCCTCTGCTTTGATTTGAATTGCAACAAATTGAAATCTGTATTTTAGAGTTAACTCCAAGATGACAGTGGAACCTTTGGAAGCTCTGTACTGCGTTTATCCCCACATTTTGCTCTGGCAGATAGAAATTCCTGGCAAACCTTTTCAGCAATGAACAACTTTTACACAGCAAACAGCACGTAGAGTTGCAGGACCCATGTCATACAGCCAGCTGGACTGGGGTATCCGAATGATTTTAAACTGATAACACCTGACCAGACACAAACAATTTCTCATTTGGAAATGTTTACTACCTCACTTTGGTTACCTCCACATTGCAGTATTTCTTTGTCAGCTGGCAGAGTTGTGCTCTGTGAGGCCAGTCTGATGGCATATAGTTGAGACTACAGGAGGCCCAGGACCAAAATCTGAAGACTGTAATTGTTGCTCGCTCAGCTCTCTCAAAAGACAGATTTCACTGACAGAGCAGAAATGTTCCACATAGAGCAGATAACGGACAATACAGAAATAAAATTCAAGAAATATCCCAAGGCAAAAGAGACTTTGGAGGAAATGTAAATATGGTTGAAAGGCTTACCTGTTCTTTATTGAAAAACCTGAATACACAGCCGTAAGCATGAAGACACTTGAAAGAAATGCTGGAACATACAATCACATGAACTTACCTAAACCCTCTAAGTAGACTCCCTGAACCCCTTCATCCTCCATTAAAGTCTGTGGGATTGCCACATTTGTTAACTCATGTGGTTTGATTCTAATGTTATTACAAAGAGAATCAAAAAGTGCAGAATAAAATAACACTCACAGCACACTCTAGACCCCATCTTGCCATGCTGTCTGCTACAGTCAAAGAGAAGCACTCTCCTCTCTAACAAAGAATGGAGGCATTTCTTTAGTGGAAAGTTAAGGTTCCAAGCACTGCTATAGTTAAAGGGTTTTGAGTAAAAATATTCATTCTTGGCATTCATTCTTGGTTCTTAATGCTGAGTTGGGTCTAGTAACAAGATGAAAGAGAATAGTCAGGTGCTTTCAGAAAATACTGCCTAACATTGATTTCTCTTATAATAGCTATTGGCATTTCAATACTTCAAACTAGCACTATTTCTGGAGGTATTCAATAATCCTGCCTTAGTATTCTCAGAACAGAAGAATCTGGCAAGCTGAATCCTTGCAAACTAGGGAAAACAAAATGAACTCAATGTGACCTGCAGAGACAACCCTGGACAGCAGCTCAGTGGATTTCTTTGGACCACAGGACAGACTTCTGCAAGCCAAGTCTGCAATTTTCGACTTCAGTTTCGCGTCACAGGAAATCCAGATGTATTTTAGTTTCTTTTCTCATTTTCTGGTGTGGGTGTTTTCCTCCACAGGCTTTATCATGCTTACCTTTGACTTCAGAAAGTTAGCACTGATTATCTTAATTGTCTTCTGTTGGAGTTTGTTCTGCCTTTCATGATTCAAGTGGTACTTCTCTGATTCGACCTTACAGCCTGACAGATCGAATTCAGACCTTCTATTGGCAGGTCTGCAGAAATATCAGATTCAGCACAGACAGGAGAATCCAGCATGAAAGAAAACCAAAACTCTGTCTTCAGATGCTATGCAACTTTTTGCAACACTTACTGGGTGAAACTGTCAGAAGCAATATACACCCTATCAGAGAAGGGAGCAGAAACACATCCCAGAAGCACAGCTTGACAGCAAAGGGGACGAATTAGCGTCATCCTTATGGCAGAAGGGGCATCATATCTCCTGATGTCCCTGATAGCAGTCCCAGTGTCAGACCATGACTTCCTCTGAGGATGCCATCCCTTTCCTGAGACATCACTCACGTAGCCAATAGGCACTGCTCACAGTCAGATAAAGTGTGGGAGCTATCTTGGGATCTTCTCTGACATGTTGTTTCCAGGTGTTGGCATTTACCATAAGTGCATGTTATTCAAGGCACATCAAAACTGCCTCCTCAGTGTACCTACAAAGGGGGTGTACCTTGGATAAGGCTCTTATCCAAGACCAACATCATACAAAGCCTACTCATTGCTGCATCAGGACCTCCCAAGCAGTGGGGTGACTGAGGGAAAGCTGTCATTCACATAAGGATGCTAGAAGCTACCTGTCCTCCTGTGGAACATTTCCTATTGTGTATCACCCATCAGTACTCACTCAACAGTCCTGACTTCCAGCTTCCTCTGGACCAAAAGCTACATCTGACCTAGATGTAAGCCAGAGTCATTCAGATCATAACTCCTCCGAACTGTTTTTATTGCCTTTGTTAATATGAGCTGAATCATGGCACTCTAGGCAGAGGTGCTGACTCCTCCTGCAGACTACAAATTAGGTGCAGATGTTGGCAGACCTGGACAGAAGAGGTAGCTCCTTTCCAAGCTTGCCCCCTGCAGCACAGGTTCAAGAATTTCATTCTCTCAACTGGTTCCAGCTCCATGCACAGCCCTCACTCCATGCCCGAAGTGTGTTAGAGGAAATATTGCCTAATAAAGCTCTCTGGAAGGGACACAGAGATTTCTTGCTTTCCTTTTCCTTTGCTTCTCAGCTCCAAGGCAAGATGCTGTTCAGTTTTACCCAGGGGCAAGCTCTCTAAAGCACCTGATCCAGATGTATTGCCAGCTTTCTTAGGGCTGTTGTGGTTGTGGGTAGCCTGAAAACACCCTTGCTGGGAATATTTAGGTGGACCTGAGGAGCACAGTCACAGCTAAGACAGAATAGACAGCACGGACAAAGACTTACATCCTCCACAATACAGGTGCTGCCTGACAGGAACTCTGTAGACATTTTCTTGCAACAGAAGAACAGAACACAACAAGGCTAGTAGGCCTGGATATACGGCATATATATCACTCTTTGTGTTCAGTAGGGGATTGGAAATTACACTGTTGCCAAATGCCTTCCTGCAGATGTAAGAACTGACTGCCTGAATCAAAGATACTGGTAGCATATTTCAATAAGCCTTGGTAGGGCAACAGATATCAAAATAGGCCTGTTCTAACAACACATTCTTACGGTTGTGGAGAAATGGCGAAGACTGAATCGTCTTGCTTTGGGAAGGGTTGTGTAATGTCAAGTCTGCAAATTAGACTTTACAGAATTGGGGGAAAGCAAGTTTCAGAGGGAAAATTACCATACTTTCTGCCTTATTTCTCTGTCTCTGCAACAGATAAGCAGGTGAGGAAGTGAAATGGAAGCTTTAAAAGAGAAATTTTTGTGTAGACCTTTATATTATTACCAGACAGTAATTTATTCAACAGCAAATATCCTGCATCCTGGACTAGCTTTCAAAACCAAACAGGCACCCAGAGTAAAGAAAATGGGCCCCACTCTCACGTTGGTGCAGGCAGGCAAATCTATCTGACACACATGAGTGAAAACTGAGAGATTGTGCATGTAGATCAAGCACACAGGAAGACCAGGAGCCACGTGGTAAATCTTTGGCATGTTTGGAAAGGCAAGCTGGATACTGGTAAGGTTTCATTTTTCTTCCCAGCAAATCACTGGCAATTTGAAGTCTCTACCATAGACAGCAGATCCAAAGACAACAAAAAGTAAATAAAGATGGTTTTTAGTCTTCCTTAGCAGGAAATAAAAAATGGAAGCCCTCTATTTAAAGCATGTAAGATAACAAACAGGCAACAATTGTTTCAGGAACCCTATTAAGCAGACCTATATATTTTCATAGAAAGGAGAAAGTTTTGCCCTGATTTTGCTATTTATGGTTCGGATTTTACAATCTGGAGACTGGCTCTTACTGTGGATGAGAGCACAACCCTCCTCTCTAAAATCATCTATTCACAAAGTCCTTGGATGAACCAAGTCCGCTGCGATGAACCAAGTCCCTGCAATTACATTTTAGGCCACGTGACTGTGTTAAACTACGTTGGTGTATACCTCTTCTGGTATTCAAAACTAGGTACAACTTAAAAAAATTGGAGATCAACCCTTTCTTTTGAAAAATGTAATGAATGACTCTATTAACATCTACGTGATCACAGGGTTGTTTGATACAGAAATTAAATTTTCTAACGCAGTGGTGACTGAAATATATTCTTCCATAGTTTAGCCAGGAGTTGAGTAGCTAGCATACTAGATAGAGGTGTAAGAGGTCTGGGCTCTAGTCCAAATTCGGCTACTGATCTGGTGCATGACCTTATGTAAGCCATTTAGTCTCCATTTCTCTGCATACCTCTTTCTAGCCCCTCTAAATTTACACGTGAAAATTTCCAGGAGCAGGGAAAGGCGCTAAGTCTGCGCATATATCCAGCACAAGAAGGGAAATAAATTCTGAGCCAGGGTCTGAATTAGCATAGTTCAACCAGCTGCTGAAGTAGCATAATTCTTAAGTTATGGATATGGATAAACATGCAAACAGAAAGTGTCCAGGGAGAGAAACTGTACTTCAGGGTGTAATACTAAAGGCAACTCTTTCAGTTATTCTTTTGTGACCTTCCGTTTTTGATCACTATGCTTCAAAATCTCATCTAGGCAAAACAGCAGATTGCATTTAAAATGTCATCCATTTAACTAAAAGAATCCACCGAACACTGAAAATTGTATTACTAGGAAATCAAAACCACTAATTTGACATTAACGTAACCTTTAAAAATCATTCCTCAGAGAAAAACCTAACCTTTTTACCTAAGCAGTAAGAAACACACTTTGCACAAGTCATATGAGATCAGATACTTAGCAGCTACAGAGACTGTAGTGGGGGTACCAAGTGCCTTTAACCACTTGTTAAAGGCAGCTGCCTCAGATATATCTCACAAGGTGGAATCTTTCATATCAGGATGACCTTATTTCTCTGGAATTTTTATTGAACACAAAATCCCAAATGCTGGGTAGAGACAAGTGTGGGGATCCATTGATCTGTCTTTAGCTGGGCTTCCCAAAGGATGGAATTAGATGAAAGGAGCTATCTATCACCTCCCTGTTCTCAACCCAGAGCAGAACCAAAGTGCTCAGTCCATCCCAGCTGTGAAAATTTGGAGAATCTGTTTTGCTCTGAGAGTGAACCCAATTTATGGCCTGTCCTGATCTTCCTGTGGAACAAGGTTGGCCTGAACAAGGTATAGGATGAGGATGAACCTGGGTTTTGGACATCCCCAGCACAGAGGACAACAAAGAGGTTTTCCTGGTTTGTTTCATTCTAGTAACGCCAATGTAGAAACATAATGAAACAGATTCTACAAAGCACAAGTGGAAAACACTTGCATTGAATAGTCCAATTTAGCAATGTCCAATTTAGCAAGAAATGTAACAAATGGTGTTTTGCCATGTACTATATTTACACTGCATGAACTAACCAAATTGTGTGTTATCTACCTCATTTATCTGAGTAGTGTCCAAGTCATTTTATTACTTACCCAGGAGATTTGGGAAGGGGAACAAAAAAGCATACAACAAAATACTTCACACCATTGCTTAATGTGTTTCTAACTTTGTATTTTTCTGTACTTAGAACCTAGAATGAGGACACAAAGCAGTCTGCTGAATAGCACTATATTCCCATGATTTCTTTTAAAATATGGATGAAATGCCCCTCTCTGACCATTCAGGTGCACCCAATAGAGGCAGCAAACAGACTCAGTAGCTGGAAAGGAAGAGCAAAGAGATACTTTTGGCCCCAGTCTAATCATTGCACTAGTTTAAACTTCCTCAGTTACGGCCTGGACAAGCTGTGATGCTCAGTCCCCTGTAGCTGCAGGAGGCACTGAACCAGCTGTGCCAGAAGCCTCCAGCCAGCTAGACGTGCTGGTGGCAGACACAGCTGTCCAGGTCATAGGTTGCCAGCAGTGCCTCGTGCCTCTTCATGAGTCTGGGGCCAACAAACAGTAATTTTGCAGAAGGTGGGCTGTGGTTGAAGAGCTGAGTCACCTGGTGAAGGAGCTACAGGAGAAAGTGAACGGGCTTCCAAGTATCTGGGCAAATGGACAAGAGAGAGACTGATTATTGTCAGAGACACTGCAGCCTCAAGACTCTCGGGAGTCTTGAACCTCCATTGCAGTGAAGAAACAGATGGACTCAGAACCCTCCAGGGTAATAAGACAAAGCATTGTTAGTCAAGGATCTGTTGAAGGTGAAGGCTGGAAGTAGGTCATTGCACATACCAGGAGGAAGGTTCCTTCTCCTTCTCAAAATTTGACTGGTATCTTCTACAACAGGTATGAGGCTCTACAACTAGGAGGCCAGACAACTGATGAGGTGGGTGAAGGTCCTTCTGGAGCTGTGGGGCCTCCCAAACAACACCACCTGTACCACACATCAAGACCCCCTCTGTTAACAGGAAAATAAGGGTAGTTGTAATAGGTGACTCCCTTCTAAGGGGAATGGAGGGCCTGATATGCAGACCAGACCCAATTCACAAGGAAGTCTGCTGTCTTCCAGGATGAGGAGCATTATTGGAAAACTCTCCAGTCTAGTAAGGCCCTAGATTACTGTCCATTATTGCTTGTTCAAACAGGCAGCAGTGAAATAACAAAGAGAAACCTGAAGGCAATCAAAAGAGACTTCAGGGCTCTGGGACAGTTGATAGAGGGATCAGGAGCACAGGTAGTGATTTCCCCAATCCTTCCAGTAACAAGAAATAATATTGATAAGAATAGGCAGATCCATCAGATCAATGTGTAGCTCTGAGTTTGGTGTCATTGGAAAAATTTTGGATTTTTTGACCATGGGATTATCTACTCAACACCTAGTCAATGCCTAGTACAGTTATGGAGAAGATTATTCTGGGAGATATTGAAAAACACCTGAAAGACAACACAGTCATTGGTCACAGCCAGCACAGCTTCATGAACTACCGCTTATCAAAGCTAATTTCCTCTTGTGACAAGGTAGCCCACCCAGTTGATCAAGGGAAGCCAGTTGATGTAATCTTTTTGGATTTCAGTAAAGCTTTCAATCCTGTCTCTCACAGATCCTTCTAGACAAACAGTCCAGCCCACAGCTGGATAAACACATCATGTGGTGGGTGAGCAATTGGCTCATGGGTTGAGCACAGAGGGTAACAGTGAATGGGGTGACATCAGGCTGGGGTTCCACAGGACTCCATGTTGGGCCCCGTGCTCTTCAACATCTTCACAAATGACTTGGACATTTGCAGGGACTAGAAGGGATGCTGAGCAAGTTTGCAGATGACACAAAACTGTGAGGAGGTGTTGACTCCCTCGAAGGCAGGGAGGTCCTGCAGAGAGACCTCAACAAATCTGAGAGATGGGCAATCACCGACCATATGAAGTTCAACAGGGGGAAGTGCCAGATTCTGCACCTGGGATGGCATACATATAGACCTGTTCGTATAGACTGGCAATGAGATGCTGGAAAGCAGTGCCATGGAAAGGGCTCTGGAGGTCCTGGTCGATGGCAAGTGGAATCTGAGTCAGCAGTGCCCTGGCAGCCAGGAGGGCCAACCCTGTCCTGGGGGGCATCAGGCAAAGCATCACCAGCCGGTCGAGGGAGGGGATTGTCCTACTCTGCTCTGAACTGAGGCGGCCTGACCTTCAGTATTGTGTGCAGTTTGGGGCACTGCAATATAAGAAAGATATTAAGCCAGTAGAGAGTGTCCAAAGCAGGGCAGTGAAGATGGTGAAGGGCCTTGAGGGGAAGCCGTAGGAGGGGGGGCTGAGGGCACTTGATCTGTTCAGCTGGAAAAGAGGAGACTGAGGGGAAAGCTCATTGCAGTTACAACTTCCTTGTGAGGGGAAGAGGAGGGGCAGGCACTGATCTCTTCTCTGTGGTGACCAGTGACAGAACCCGAGGGAATGGCCTGAAGCTGTGTCGGGGGAGGTTTAGGTTGGATATTAGAAAAAGGTTCTTCCCCCAGAGGGTGGTTGGGCAGTGGAACAGGCTCTCCAGAGCGGCGGTCACAGCACAAAGCCTAATACAGTTGAAGAAGCGTTTGGATTATATTCTCAGGCACATGGTGTGACTCTTTGGGATAGTCCTGTGCAGGGCTAAGGGTTGGATTTGATGATCCTTGTGAGTCCCTTCCAACTCAGTATATTCTGCATCCAGAAGTCATAGGACAAGAAAGAGTGGAGGCTTTTTTTTTGTTGTTGCAATAGACACTGCAGACTGAGATTATGATTGAACAAGATGCAGGAGTCTTATCTCCCTGCAATCTCTTTGGGCATTAAAAAAAAAACAGAGTAGCACAAAAAGCCTGAAAACAAGAGCGGGATTGTTTGCAGGAGCAATGGACAGTGCTATATCAAATGACAAATGGACTACCAGGCTAGAGGCAAAGGGGGTATTTATTCACTTTATGTCAAAAACGAGCACACCAGCCAATAGATAGAAGTCTACCAAAAATAATGGTGAAGAAAAAAAAGGGAATTCAATGGGAGATAAGCAGGTAAGACCTTAGGGCTTATGATAATTGTTTTACTCCACCTAAGTACATGCATTAAATGGATGAATAAATAGCAATTTGGAAAAGAGAGTTGGAAAAGTACCCATTTAGGCTAAAATACCCTTTATCTCGTCCATTGGTATGGGGTTTTTTTGAACAGATAGCTGAAGAAAGATTTTCCAGAAAGTGAGTAACCCCCACCAGGACATAAATGTTAGACAGAAGGTATTATCTGGGAAATGTGTTAATTGAATATGACCCAGGACTGCAGCATGAGGAGACAGCTGCTACTGATGACAGTACACCAGCGACTTTGAACAGGGTGCTCAGACCTGGGTACCAGTGGTGTGGTGACTGTGTGGCCCTGGAATACAGCACTGCTGTTCTCAGTAAAGATTCTAAGCTTTGTAGGCAACGTGCAAGACCTGTGGACTGAGACCTCTCAGGTTTGCCCACTCTGAACTTTCCTTGACCTGCCTGTAGATTAGTTTTGCTTCTCTTAGCTCTGACAGCAATTTCTCTGGCTGATCAGCTGTCTGTGCCTGATCTGTTTCACTTTTGCTTCTCTTTGTGTGGTATGAACATAGTTTGGCATGGGCAGCAATGACAAGCTGTTACTCCATGTGCAATGAGATATACACAATAGCAACATGATGACAAAGTGCTGACAAATCCAGACCTGGTAGGACAGCAGAGGTCTTGAGAAGTGGAGATATAAAACTGTTTTGTAATGCACTATACTAGTAGTCATAGCTCCTACATGGTGTCGTAAATAATTCTGATTAGGATCTTTTTGACTAATAACTATACCAATAAATATTTTGTATTTATATAAATATATCTGGTTTGCCATCCTTAGTCCTGCAGGGCAAAATTGTGTGAAGGTTCAATTACACCTGTATAATCCTTTAGACTCAAACTGTTGACAGAGTCTGGGGCTAAGATTGGATCCAGCTGTACCTAGACTCTTCTTTGAGAAGGAGTTTAGAAAGCAATGGGGTGCTTTCTGCACCTCGTGACTCAATGGGAGGGCTTCTTAAATAACATTTTTCTGAAGCTCCCATTCTGCCTGCCATGACTAATTTATAGGGAACTCAGTTTTACTATTGTGTCAGTGGTAATGTGCAAATTGCTGGTTGACTCCACATCATGATAAATTGCTCATCTCATCCATAGATTAAATACTGACTGAAGAGTAAACACAAAAAAACCAAGAGCTTTCCTGAGATGCATGACCGGAGGAATGGTTTACAGAAAGCAAGATGTAATCCCCATTAAGGTTTCAGCAAGAGTACTATATCCAGTATGGGGACCTGGTGATTTGAGAAACATATGTGCCACATCAGGCAAGCAGAAAGCATAAGCAGGGTTTTACATAACCGAAATCCCAGAAAAGACTTGAAAATGGGCTCTAGCTGCAGTTTCAGACACATAAAGGGCTGCTGTAAAGAGTCAGAGAATAGCACTTCGTATGTCCAAAGTGGATTGGACAGGACGCAGTGGAATTAAATGGGAGGAAGCTGTGTGTTAGACACTAAGGAAAACCAGGCAAAGTGTGCTGCAGAGAGTATTGTGATCTTCACCCTTGGAAGCTTTTAAAGACAGGTTGGACAATGATGTGTCAGGAATGTTTAAGGTAGAGTTAGTCCTGCAGTGACACATGAAGGCAGACTACATGTCCCTTTTACAGCCCTCTTCTGTCTGAGTCTGCACTTTCTATCCCAACTTAGCAAATCATTAAACAGAGTTTATCTGTAATTAAATAATTAAATCCAGTTGACTTTAGCAAGAGTACGTAAGCACGTAGAATTAAGGAAATTAAACTTGGCCGAACCAGGCCCTAGGAAGAATTTAATTAAGTGATCAATTAACATATGAAATCTCTATAAAAGAAGATCAAGTTTGTATCTCATATGGAAATGGATTATTTTTAAAATGCAATTTAGCTTCCTTTTCCTTTTTTTTTTCCAAAATAAATATTCCCAGAAGTAAGGCAGACTTTATAGACAAACATGACATTTCTACAGCCAATTTTATTATATTTATAACACACAGCAATTTTTTTCAATGCTCTTTAAAGAGGGTAAGTGGGAAAGTCTCTCAGTGCTCCTGAAGGGTTTAGTACAGACAAGATCAGAAAGGGAAAGAGAGAAGGTTAAATATTTTTTCATAATTCTATTAGGGTAACAGAGCTTCTTGATCTCTTTAATGCCTCATTATGGACTACACTCTCAAGTGCTACACGACTTCTGATCTCAGTATGCACCTCATCTATTATGAGATTCCCTCAACCACAAGGTAATACAGAAAGATACAAAATTTTTTGATCATCTGTCGTCAACAGAATACGTACCTTAAGTCACCAAGAAACTCACTGAGGGGTGAAAGAATAACCAGGACTGTTCCCCTGCCTTCTAATAAGGAACTTGGGTTCATATTCATTTTTTTCCTCTCCCCGCTGACATACATTTATAATAACTGGATCACACCCACCAGAGCTGTCGCTACAAATACTGGTGCCTCATAGGGCAATCCAGTGAAACAGCATAAACATGAAGGAAAATCATGCAAGTTTTCACAGGTTGCCTGGGAAGTCGCCAAAAATCCTATGGCACTTGTTGTCCAATATTTTCTTACCCAGTCTCCTGAGAGCTGTTTTGATGACAAGATCAACATCTTGTCCTCTTGAGGAGTTCCTGACCTCAAGCACAAGATGAAAATGACCAAACAACACACATTAATATCACCCACAATATTAATAGTAATATTTTCAAAATTTCAATCTTGAATAGAGCATGTAAACCTACAAAATAAAATCAATGCTTTATGTAGACAAAACATTCTCTAAGAGTAACTGGGGAAAAAACAAGATTTATGTAAGCAATGAAGACACAATGAACGATATTATTAGAAGGAGGTCTTTTTATTTATACCATTATCCTCAAAACCCTCTGGAGAATCTATATTTAAATACTCCCCTGAGAATATACAAAAATAGGTCTCATGAAAAGCCGGGATATGATCTCAGAGAGTGTTCAAATGCAGTCATCATCATGGCTAGGCTTCGCGAACGAAGATTTGGGAAGGGCTCTACCCGCTATTCTTGCAAGCGCGTTGGTGGCTAAAAAGGCCAATACGAGAAAGGCAAGTCCGGTTGCAAAAGACACAGCAGAAAGACTCCTTAGATGGTATATTCTGCAAGGCTCGATTCTTTCTGCGTTGTCTTTTCTCCTCAAGGGTGATCCTGCGTGCTTTCTCAAAAGCATCAGCAGCGTTATAAATGGACTGTCTCCAGGCCTCCCGGTTAGAGGCCAGAGTAGACCAGTTATGGTGATCAATATGCCCGAGGCTGAGTTGTTGCTTCAGGGAGTCCTTGTATCTTTTCTTCGGAGCTCCTCTCTTGCGGCAGCCGGAGGCAAGTTCACCATAAAGCAGGATCTTAGGGAGGCGGTGGTTGGTCCTTCATCCTGGAGACGTGCCCTGCCCAGCGCAGTTGCGATCTCAGTAGCATGGCTTCAATACTTGTGATTGCTGCCTGTTCAAGAACAGATGTATTGGTCACATAATCTGACCAGCGGATGTTCAGGATTGTACGGAGGCAGCGTTGATGGAAGCGTTCTAGGAGACGCAGGTGGTGGCGGTAGATGACCCATGTTTCGGAACCATATAAAAGAGTAGACAGCACTATGGCTCTGTAGACACTGATCTTGGTACCTTTCTTCAAGTGTTTATTACGCCATACTCTTTTATGGAGTTTTCCAAAAGCACTATATGCCTTCGCTAACCTATTGTCTATCTCCCCGTCAATCTTACCATCCGAGGAGATGAGGCTGCCTAGGTAATTAAACTGTTGGGCTGATTTGAGTTCTGACTGGCCAATGGTGATGTGGGGATGATGGAAGACTTCCTGAGGTGCAGGTTGATGGAGAACTTCTGTCTTCTTTAAGCTGACTTCCAGCCCAAAGAGCTCAGCAGCATCTGCAAAGCAGGATGTTAAACGCTGCAGGGCTGCTTCTGTGTGAGCGACAAGGGCGGCGTCATCAGCGTAAAGCAGCTCCCGGACAAGATGGTTCAGGGTCTTGGTGTGGGCCTTCAGTCGCCTTAGGTTGAATAGGCTTCCATCAGTACGATATCGAATGTAGATACCGTCCTGATCATCGAGGTCTGCCGTGGCCCTTTGGAGCATCATACTGAAAAAGATTGTGAATAAGGTAGGAGCGAGAACGCAGCCTCGTTTCACGCCGTTCTTTATTAGAAAGGGCTCAGAAAGTGTGTTGCCATATCTGACTTGGCCATGCTGATCTTCATGAAGTGAGGTGATCATTTTAAGGAACTTGGGGGGACAACCTAAACGTTCCAAAATCTGCCAAAGACCTTTTCTGCTCACAGTATCGAAAGCCTTGGTGAGGTCGACAAAGGTTACAAAGAGACCTTTGTTCTGTTCCCTACACTTCTCTTGCAGTTGTCTGAGAACAAATATCATGTCTGTGGTGCTCCTGTTGGCTCTGAAGCCACACTGAGATTCAGGTAGAATTTCTTCTATTAAATCAGACTGCTCAAATTACCGTGGTATTACTCTGCTCTCCATTGCTGGCAAAATCTTGGCAAGAATACTCCTGAACAGACTAATTCCCGCTATAGCAGAAATTCAAATGCAGTGACAGTATGTATATTACATATAATAAAATATATTTTATATGTTTCTTCAGCTAGAGAACTTTTCCCATTCATGAAGGCTTCATGAAAGATGTGGGCAAGGCAATTACAGTGCATCCAGCTTCATTTTTTCCCTGGAATTTCATGTTGAGGAGACAACATTTGGATTCTCGATGTCTCATCACACTAAGGGGGCAGCAATGAATTTTGTATCAGTCAAATCACTCATCTCAGAAGGAGTGGGACAGGGTAAAAGGTGGCTAGACCTCTCCCAGGCTTCTTTCTGAAATCCGTGCCCCCTCTGTGTCTGATCTGCACTTCATTCATCATAGCTTCCTGCTCATGACCTGTCAAGATCTGCCTGGTTTTCCTACTCCCTTTAGCTTCTTTGTTGCTACAAGGAGTCCAGAGGTACCTGGAAGTATGGCATTCCCTGCAAAAGATGGATTGGTCATCAGAATTGCAGGGGAATAGACAAGTTACTTCCTGCTGCTGGTGTCTTCCCCGTCTGGTCCTTACAGTAACTACTGGGGAAAACAAACCTGAGGAGGAATTCAGGTCAAACGCTGGCTTACTCTTCAGCGTCTGCCTGAAGGACTTCACATAAAAGATCTTTCTCTTGTAAACAGAGCTGCCCTACAGTCCTGGTAGTGAAACACTAATCTACACTCACCTGATGTGAA
This sequence comes from Neopelma chrysocephalum, assembly GCF_003984885.1. Taxonomy (NCBI): domain Eukaryota; kingdom Metazoa; phylum Chordata; class Aves; order Passeriformes; family Pipridae; genus Neopelma; species Neopelma chrysocephalum. Next base: position 1,592,579 of record NW_020925465.1, read on the forward strand.
TAAGAAATCACCTTTCATGTGAAGTTAACTGTTGGCATACGGTATCAGGGAAGCACGGGGGAAATTTTAGCTCAAGCCTGAGAAATGGTATGGGAGCATGGCAACCTGCTCAGCAGATGAGAGAAGGGCAATGGATATTTCTTACCTGAATTTCAGTAAAGACTTTCACACTGTCTCCCATAGGATCCTCTTAGACAAGGTGCTGGTGTACAGACTGGATGAGAAGGTAGTGAGATGGATTGAAAAACAGATGAATGACTGGGTCAGGAATGTGAAGATCAGTGGAGCAAGGTATATTTGGAGGTTAGTAAATAGCAGTGTACTCTAGGTGTCAATATAAGGTGCAGTCCTAGTAAATATTTTCATTAGTGATCTGAGTGTATCCCCAGCAAGTTTGCAAGTGATACAAAACTGAGGGGTAGGTGATATGCCAGAGAGTTTTACTGGCATCCCGAGAAATGAAAACGGGTTGGAGAAGTGGGCTGAGAGGAACCTCATAAATTTCAACGAGGACAAATGCATAATCCTGCTCCTGGGGCTGAACAACCCCAGGCACCAGTAGACACTGGGAGACACCCAAGTTGGGAAGCAGCTGGGCAGAAAAAGACCTGGGGTTCCTGGTGCACACCAAGATGAACATGAACCAGCAGTGCACCTGTGCCCCCAAGAAGTATAAGATTGTCCTGGGCTACACTATGAGGAGTATTGCCAGCAGATCAATAGAGGGGATCCTTCTCCTCTCCTCGGTACTGCTGAAGCTACACTTAGAGGGCTGGGTCCAGTTGTGGGCTCCCCAGGACAAGGGAGATACGGACATACTGGAGAGAGTCTAGCAAAGTGCCACAGAAGTGATTAAGTGACTGGGACACCTCTCCTGCAAGGAAAGGCTGAGAGAGCTGTGACTGTTCAGCATGGAGAAGAGAAGGCTCAGGGGAATCTCCACCAATATGCAAGAATCTGAATGGAAGCTGCAAACAGGACAGAGCCAAGCTCTTTCAGTGGTGCTCAGCGACAGGATCAGAGCCAACAGGTACAAGATTGCTCAATTGTAACTCTTTGAGGGTTTTGTTTGTTTGGGGTTTTTTTGGGGTTTACAATTTGTAAGAATTTTTTTGTTACAGTTTGCCCCGTAACATGCATAGGAAGTGTGGTGAAGATCTGGGCCTTTCTCTGCACGTCCCTCTGCAGTCATTCTTAGGCTGTGGAACTGCAGTTGATATCATTTCAGCTTTGTGACTCTTCACCCAAAGTACCTCTGCACCTCCAAAACAAGCAATCCAGGGGCTGCTCTGCTTGCATCATCAAGGAGAATGCCTCCAAACTAATGAGGACTGCAGATTTAAAGTGGATTTGTTAAAGTACAAAAAGGCCCTGTTAACCTGGAGTTTTGCAGAACTACATCTCCTTTTATTCAGCATAATTCGCCTCTAATCCCTGTGCAGGCTAAAGGGATCTTCTAAACAATATGCAGATGACAGCTCATAGAAAGTATCACTTATGCAGTATCACTCATGGAAACATGCAATGTACCACATGCCTGTTACATGGATGACACATCATGATAAAAAAGAGTAGGTCTAGTCTTCTATTTGTTGGCATTATTGAGGTTTAAGACAGGAATATTTCTCTGATTTTCTACAGAGTTATATTTGCTCTATAAAGGTTACCAGAAGTAATAATGACTTTTATGCTTCCTTTTTTAAAGTTAAATATTGCCTTAAATAAATCTCAGAAAACCTGGGAAATGTGCACAGACTCACCTCAGTTTCCTCTTCACTCCCCCCACACATATCAACGAATGCACTATTCCAGTTTTGACCTTTTTCCACATAAGGCCAGTCAGCTCCTTCAGAACGTTTTGTGCAGCCTTTTTCAGAAGCAAGAATGATGGCATGTTGAATCGTATTGTGTGCACTCATTGTACCTTTTCATGACTGGGATGGATTGTGCAGTTCAGATGTTATAAATCAAACCCTGCACAGCATGAAACACAGGCAACAACGGGTTGACATGATTTGTGTCCCGGGCACAGGCGTGTTGTTGCTGCTAAAGATGATGTCCTGGAGTTTGTCTAGCAGGACAAATCTAGTTCTCTGAGACAGGAAGAAGACATCTGTTCATCTAGCTGCTGCACAGAGCTGTCAGTCCATAGAGGAAAAGTCATGGAGTGTTGTCTATGCTTTGTGGTAGTGCTCAGTTGAAGGGCTGGTTTGATTTCAACGTTGCATTCTGTCTGAATTGCCCTTCTCTGAAGTACACTGAAAGACCTATTGAAGCAATGAAGGGCGTTTTCCACTTTGGAAATATCAGTAACACCAAGATCAATTCACCATCACTGTGCCAAACAGCCACTGAAGGAACGTGCAACACGAAATACCAGAGTTCAGCAAAATTCAACAAATATGCCTTTTTTTCTCCCAATTGTTTGGCATATGAAGTTACCAGAAAGAAATGGAGAGCAACAGACACTGCACTCCTGTGCACAGCCCTGGTAAAGGGGGGTGGTATATAGCTCAAGAAACCTCTGAGGATATGTCAGTTTTCTGGGTCGAAAATCTCAGAGGTAGGGAAGGTGACAAGAAATCAGGACTTCTTTCTAATACAGCAGATTCACTCTGTGCAACAGCCATTTGTCTTCCAGATGGGAGAAAACTTCACTAGCTGCATGTTGCATACCTCAGAGTCATGTGAAGAGCCTCACAAGCAATTTTTATATTTATTACTCTGAAATTTGCTCTCTTCACTCTTCCCAGTACTCCAGACAGTGAAGAGCTGCCCCACAGGAGAAAGAGCTTGCTTAATAAAACTCTCCTTACGCTCAACCTAGACATTTGAAAAGAAAAAAAAAAGAAAAAAAAAAGAAAAGAAAAAGAAAGATCAAGTACAACCATTTTGATAATTTTTGTCCTACATGGGACTATTTATACAATAATTCAACTCTTTACATTCTTTAAACAAAGACCTCCTACTTTTTATTGCCCTAAACCCACTAGAAACCACCTTCAAAATCAGCTTTAATGCAACTTTGCATGAACTCAGCAAGACTGATGTGTGGGATTTTATTTTACACATGACAAATAATAGAACTTTTTATAGCTGTCTCATAGTCTCTTTGTGCCTGAGATCCTTTTGCAGGCTTCTAGCTTTGAAGGGTAGTGCCATTACCACTTTCTCTGCACCAATTTGTATTCAATGTTCTCTCTATCCTTCTTTTAATGTTGCTTGAGAGGAGTGTGAAAGGAGAAAAAGAAGAGAAAGCAGGAAGAGACTCCAAGAACACACTGTCACTGACTCTGGCAGCAAAACCAGTGCAAACGGCTTCTTACTTACCTGCAAAATCAAGAATAATAATAAAAAAGCCTATTTATGCCAAGAAAAGTCATATGATATTACCTTTTATCTTTTTATGCAATGATTTTTTTGTTTCACTGTTAGTAATGAAGGATGATTTTGGCTGGGCAACTGGAAGGTAAAAAGAACTCTGGATACAACTAGCACTAAAATTCAAATAATTCTTTTATTTCTGTGTAGTTCATTGTCACCAGTTACAGAAACACACAGCTTAATAGTTGATTTTCCATGGCTAAACAGTTTTACATATGCAGTGATTTAATACACCATGAGTTATACCTCTATGCTCAACTCCTTATTTTTTGCGCAGTAGTTGATTTTCCTCCACTGTGTTGTTTCCTGCTTGTTTATGCCCATTAAAAGCAGTAACTGTGCTGACAGGGAAGGAGCCCTCCTGGAGGACTATCATGGCTGAACTGCACTGTTCCTTCAGAAATCTTCACATGTTTCATACTTTTAAAAAATAACAGACCAATAACAAGAGATGCAGATGTCAAGGTTTGAATTTCCCAGAGGGCTCTTGTGCTGCAGAAGGAAAGAACAAGACTATTCTTTCCCCACAATAGTGATCCCCTATATTTCTGGTGAGAAACACCAGACAGCACACAGTGAGGTAGCACAGAAACTTCTGCATGAGATCCTTCCCTGTGATTCTCCTACACAATGGAATTTTCAGACTTTTTTTTGTTTATTCCTTGGTAAAAAGTAGTCTGTTACATACAATGCTGAGATAGCCCGGTGCTTTTGACCCAGATGTGAGCTGGCTTTAAAGCCTGTCTCTCCTACTTCCCCCTTCCACATCTTGACATGAGATTGGTCTAGGGAAGAACATGATCAAATGCATAAAATAACAGTGGGGATGAGGCTGTTGCCTTGACTCTGCAGAGAAGATGGGGGAAAGTGCTGAGAAAAACTCATCCACAGAGGGGGAACACTAGGCATGCATATCCGGCAGGACACACTTGTGTTACACACCTGACTTCATAGGAAACTGGCAGTGCTGCTGGTCTGTTTTTTCATGAGAGTATCATCAAGGAGAGAGCAAAATTAACACCCAGTCTCACTGTAGGGGCCCTTGAGCTTTCTTGCTATGATCTCCCTGAATTGTTTGTCTAAAGGCAATTCAAACATAATGTGGAAGTTTGGAGCAGAGCAGCCGCTTCCCCTTTTACTCACGTCTGGAAACCTGATTGCATCATTTATTGGAGCAGTGAGAGGTCACAGGCTGGCCTGATCAATGTTAACAAGTTGTACACTGACTCTCCAGCATGCCTCCTGTGAGTTATACCAGGTGAAAGGGAGAGAAAACTACCACCTTGAGCTGATTGGAGCTGGCTCAGATCAATGTACATTGATTAAGATGAATGATGCACCCTTCACCCTCTTTTCATTATCCACCCTCAAATGCGTTTTGCAAATTTGCTCCGAACCATGAATGCAAAAAGCTCCTCACAAAGTACAGTTAATGGAGGCTTCAGAGTAAGGAACACGGGCAGCCTGAACACAGAGCAGGTGCAGGCAGGCAGCTGGGCTGGCAGGGCAGTGATCATGGGAAAACACTTGGATTGGAATTTAGCACACCACCACACACCTTCATTAGTGGTAAACTAGCATACAGAAGGAGAACCAAAGAACAGCTTTGTGACTGCTTCTTCTAGATGATAGTGAGGAAAACAGTGAGATGACAATTAGGTCAGGACACAGGGGCTAACTTAAAACGATCCTAAACTTAACAGCATGACAGACCAGACCCCTGATTTAAATTTCCTTGAAAGAGGGGCACAGAGCAGCAGAAGCTCTGAGAAAAAAATCAATTCATGACAGTGCTCCCAAGACACCCAGGTTATGCTTATTTGCCAAGAAGAGGAATATGTATGGTCTGAATCTGGGCTACCTCTTCTCTGAAGTCATTTGCAGTACAGAAAGAAACACACTAATCAGTAGGAGACCTAGATAGTGAGATACTTCTTAAAATATGTAGTCAGTGAAAAATGTTGCATTTAGCAAATTACTTCTCTTTTTCCAACATGCATTGCTTTTTCCAACATTTCCAACATTGCTTAATAGACCTCCAATCCATTGAGGTCTGGATGATATTTTTCTTACAGAACTACCAGCATTTCTTTCTACACTGTCTTTTCTTCAAATCTAAAAACAAGAGTCAATAAAAGAGGAGGAAAGAAGTGTAAGTGAAATAGAGTCAGTGGGAATCCCAGCTCATCAGCTTTATACAGATAATGATTCTCATTTATTTCTCCCACCTCTAGCTACTCTACCCTATATAAGTACAAGCAATGGTCAACTAGTGAAAATTAAAACAGCATTATTTCCCCTTTTCTTCAGGGTTTTTGGACAAGGACTAACATTTTTTTGTGGGTGGAAAATGAGAATCAGTTTTTATATTTGAAAAAAATCCAAACAATAACACATTATGTTACAATCAGCTTGTTACTTTGTGTAGCACTGTGTCTGTTATGGAGCTAGGCTCACACAGCTAGCCATAAATACAGTTATTTCAGATAATATTCCCATGTCAGCTCAGAGGCTCCAGAGAGACCCCTGCATCCTGTTCTTACATTCTTTTAGAAAACAGTTCTTCTCATACAAACTAATGAGCTGTTGAAATAAGAATATTCAAGTAATAGTAAAAAAAAAGTTTTTATGCTAATGGTAAGGCTCAGGCTTCAGTCTTAACACACACATTAGTTAAACCATCTCATAATTTGTACTCCATAGTTGGTGAAATCTATTATCCATGGTCCACAGATGAAGACTTAAATTTAAACAGATGAGACAGAAATGACTCCACAGAAGAGGTGAAATAAACAGAGAGCTGATCCTGTGAAGGGAGGAGAACCTGGTTCTGCTCTCAGGACTCTGACTAGGGAGAGAACCCTCATTTGGTCATAGGAAAACAAAGGAATGGCCTTGCAGAAGAGAGGGCTATGATGCTCTACTGCAGTGGCAGGACCTGGTGGGGGCCAGCAGAGGAGCCAGATAACACACTGACAAATACATACCCATGAGGAGACCTGCCTGTGCCTCAGGACACTCCTGTCCCCAGCACCTGAGCAATCCCGAGGAGAGAGCTGCTCCTATGCATACTTCTTGTAGTTACACCACACCAGACAAAAGACAGAGGAATTAGCTTAAAAGCTATTAAATTGTAGAGGTTCAGGAGGAGAGTTTTTGGGGATGTATATCAGTAATAGGTTTGCGGGGGTCTGTCCTTCAGACTAATCACTCCTGAAGAAAGAAGTAAATCAAGCAGTTCAAGAGCAGCTTTGTCCTTTTAAATTGCCTTTCTTCACTACCCTTCCTGCTGTCCCCTCTCTTCACTTAAGCACTGTATTTCAGTGTGGGTGCCTCAAATTGGAGGCAATTTACAATTTACAAGCATGTTATTCTTACAGCCAGATATTGATGGGAACAGCATGGAGCCAGGGGGCTCCATGGACAGTCTGTAGGCAGTTCTCTGGATACTGCAGGTGGATGGATTAATTATTTCTAAAGGCTGCTGCTCCGAGGCATGACATCCCTTTTAGGCACATAAAATAGCAATTAACAGTGCCAAACATGTCCAAACAACAGTCTACTCTGAGACAGTCACACACATCTTCAGGCTGGGTCTTTTAAACCATTCACATTCACCACTGTAGTTGCTATGGGCTCTGGGCTCAGCTGCAGTAAACACCAACAAAGTGAAGCAAGTCAGAGATCAGAAGAGGTATTTTCTGTGCTTTAGGTCGGATGTCAGGTAGCCCCAGGGCACTCTGAGCATACCCAAGGCTTTCAACTGGCTTGCTGGGGAATAGAAAAGGTTTTCAGGAGCACAAAAATTACTATTAGCACCGGTATTAGCAGCTGCTACTAAGTATTAAAGTTTATTGGTCCTTTTACTCACAGGATAGCCATCTGTGGTATGAGGCCACTAATTCCAGCAGCTAAGGATGAACAGAGGAAGGCCTTGAACATGGACTAGGGCCCAAAACAATAATCACATGGAAATAACAGGCTAGACAATGCCAAGGCAGCATTCCAGATTCTGCAAAGTCTGGAGCAGTCTGAGATACAGTGAATGCTTCTGACTTTTGTCTTGTACTCAGAACACTTTTTTAGCGTTTGTATTATTCATGAGACTAATTATTAACAGAAGGTGTGTCAAGGAATATTTGACAGAAAACAGATGCTCACATGACAGCAAGTCCAATTTGTATGTTGGAAGTTCCTCAATCATAATTTTTGAAGTTTCTTTTGAAATTTAAAAAGACATTAAAACTGGTCTTTGGCTGTGAGATAAAATACAATATTTCAGCCTGTAATCTCTTTTTTCCATGGAAATGAGGAAACCGAGAACTGGAAAACATTTTCCCTTACATAAATTTCCTTCCATTAAAAGTATAGAGCAAAAGCAATAGAGACTTCAAAACTGTTCAAACCTAAAAATGCTGAAAACACATTGAAAAAAAAAGAAAGTCCCAGAAACATTAGAAAGCATGGTAGTTCATTCCTCCCCTCCCCAAACCTCAGGCCCCATTACGATCTCAGAAATTCTCGTTAGGCCTCAATGTTGATGAACAGCCCATTTATTGACCCAAGCTGTGACCAGGACAGAAAATCACTCTTAAAAGCCAATGCTCCTGTGAACCTATAAACAGCAGTCCTGAGTGAGACCCTTTGAGTTCTCCCAGACTGCAGTGGGCTGTGACCAGCAACCTCCCTCTGAGTGGGACACCTCTCAGAGCCAGAGAGCTCCCAAGTTTGCTATACTTGGAGGACCACCACCAAACAATGACCACAGACCCTGAGCTGATGCTCCCACTCCTTGAGGTTCCACTCTTTGCCTGTTGAGAAGATGCAAAGTCATCCAATGTGAGTAGTTCACTGAACTCGAGGGGAAATTTTCACAGGTGTATACCTTGTACATACTCCATAGGTCTGTGTGTGTGCAAGTGGGAATATGCTACAGCAAATGCACCATGAGTGTTACTCTCTTAGATTCTTAAGTGCTTTAGATCAGTAAGTCAGTTAGGCCTACATGTGAGTTACAGTTGTGCTCGTAGCGAATTCTATAGAATCTTTTGTTGAATTGTTTAAATTAGGCTATTGTTTAAGTGCAGTTAAAATCTTTAGGCCTAAGGTGTTGTTAAAGTCCAGGGCTAAGTTTTGCACGGGGGGTCCACTCTGAACCTTGTGACTCTATGGGAGGATTTCCCTTATTCTTTTTTAACCTTATTCTTTCCTTCCCCAGACTCCACACAGATAGTTTTTGGTTGATCTTAGTTTCAGAGTAATTGATTTTAGATTTCAGTCCAGTTTTTCCTCTGTGTGCTTTAACCATCCAGTAAGTAGTAGAGTGAACTTTGCCAATGAATTTGTCATGCTTTCACTTTTTTATTAAACCTGCTTTTGCCAATATCTTTGCTGGTGATTCTTTGAGTGACCTAAAACACTCATTCACAAAGAAAGGCGCCTTTCCAGAGCAATAAGCTTCTATTATCTCCTTTGGAATTGCACACTTTTTTTGGCCAGAGACCATATCACAAAAACACTGACCTATGACACGTGTAGGAAAAATGCCTCTGTTCTGCTGAGCCGTTCAAAAGCTCTCAATGGTCTAAGGCACGGAGTTGCTAAAGCAAACTATGGAAAAAAGTGAGCTCTTCTAGAGTTATCACCAGGTCACCACGACTTCCAAGTATTATGCAAAAAATGAGAGCCCAGGATCCAAATAAGTGTGAAGAGGTGGCCCCTCATACAGTGTCTCATGGCGTTGGTAATACTTCTTGTTGAAAGATTTAAATTCTTGAAGTTTGCCTGGAACCTCAAGAATACCAGAGAAATGCTAAGGACAGATCCTCCTTAACAGAAAGAAACATTTTATTCAGAAATTTCCTTGAAAACTGGTATGTTCTCAGGGAAAACATATAACTTGGCGTGTTCTCCCTCTTTTCCAGGCATCCATTCAAAGACAGCATGTTTTTTTCTTGTGGTTATTTTTTTTTCTTCAGAAATATTTTGTGTTTGTCACAAAGTTCATCTGGATACACACAGAGCTTACAGACATTTGGAATCATAGCATGATAGAATCATGGTATCATTAAGGTTAGAAAATGCCTCTAAGATCTCAAGTCCAGCAGTTAACTCAGCATTGCCATATCCACCACTAAACCATGTCTCTATGCACCACATCTATACGTCCATAAATGCCTCCAAGGACAGTGATTCCACCACTTCCCTGAGAAGCCTGTTCCAATCCCTGACTACTCCTCACTGCATAAATATTTCCTAGTATCTAATGTAAACCTCTCCTGGTGCAACTTGAGGCCATTTTCTCTCCTGTCAGAAGTACATTTAAAGAACACTTTGCCTCCCCTCCTGCTCCCACAAACCAGACGTAAAAGATTGAAATCTCATCACCTTACTGCCATGCAGGGAGGTCTCCTACGTATATGCTTAGCTGGAAGGCTGAGCTAAAGCTCTATATGCTGTTCCATCCAAAGCTTGGGGGGGGGAGGGGGGAAAGGTGTTGAAGTCACTCACCATCATCCAAGGAGAATCCTAAGCAGAAGCCTGATCTTACATAACATCTAAGGAATATTGAAGAGCAAGGCTAACAAACATTCCAGTGCTCTTACAGAAATATTCTAGACAGCAGATGAAATCAACACAACCCAGCACAGAAATTACAGATAAGGGGACTTTACTTAGCATGTGCTGTTGCAGCAAACATTAAATCCTGGCATCATGGTTTTGCAGAACTCCTCATCTACAGGCACAATTCTTAAACCTCCACTTTGATAACTTTTGTGGGAGGGCAAGGGAGCGTTGTGGTGAGAGGAGCTTGCCACTGCCAGACATCCCTGTCTGACATGCAGCCAAGAGGGTTTTAAATGAAGTCCTTCCGTGAGGCCAGAAAAGAAAAGTCTGGTGATGAACGGGATTATCTGGGTCTCAGAACAGGCACAAAGCAGAATTAAATTATTGTTTTTAAGTATTATTCAGTTTCCTGATATCCCACTAAACAGCGAAATCTCACAATATTCCTGTATCTTGGAAAACAGGAACACAACTGGCTGCCTGTAGAAGCACACACAAATCTGAGCGAGCTACATCACTCTCTGCACCCAGTCACTTCACTGCATTCTTCAAAACAAATGGAGGATATGAGTAAACTGCTGATGGAGATAGACCAGGCCTTCAGCCATGACATTAGGTAGTAAATGGTTTTGGAAGCACAACAGTGCATGTACATTGATTATCTCAAAACAGACCATCTAGGCCAGTTCATGCCAAATACACCACCAATGGTCCTGGCACTGCACACTGGAGTAAAGCCGGCTTTACTCCACATTTACTCAGGACTGCAAACTCTTCCAGCTCAGAACAATTTTTTCTTTTCCCAGTATTTCCTCTGCACAGAAATGAATGCCTAGGGACCAAGGGCACTATTAATCCACTATACATACCATTCCTCTCTGCTTTTTCTTCTGTGAAAGAAGATAGGAAGCTATGAGTCCAGAAAGTTCCACAGAGTGTTGTGGCCTCCAGAGTTCCAGGTTATACATACCTATATTTTTGTTGCCCAGGTCTTCCACTGTGGTGAAGTTTTCTCAGAAAGCCCAGCTTTGGCTGTTTGCAAGGGACAAAATGACGCAGGGAAGCAGCGGAAATCAGCAGAATCTTTGCAGTCAGCAGAAATATGACCCCAAATGAAAATTGTTCAGAAGCAGCTCAAGCAGCCAAAAAATAAAAAGGACAAAAAGAACGGAAATAACAATAAAAAAAAAGAGCGCAGCATTTCTGGAGTTGGGATTTGTCAATGAGAACAGAAACTGCCAGGTGCGGGTGAAGGCTGTTACAGTTCTGCACACCAGAACTAACCTAGCTCCAGTTTTGCAACTAATCAATCCACAAGAGATGGGGAATAACCCTGACAAGGTTAAAATGCAAGAGCTGAGTGCTAAAGTAGACAGACCAAACCGTCAGAAAATCACGTTATTTAAGGTACCGGAAAAGAACTACCCCAAAACGTGGTAAGCACAATCACTCATAGTCTCTGCAGAACATTAGCAGCCTCTCAGGCTTGCATGCTGATTTAAACCAATGGGGACAACTCCACTCAGTGGAGAAAAGGCAAGGGGACTTTAGGATCCAGTTGCCTACTTCTGGTTTGCATTTCAGTAGGCCCCCAAAGCCTGAAGGCTTCACAGGGTAGCAGCAAAAAATGCTCTGTCCAAATATGCTGACTCCTCAAAGGAACAAAGCCAAACAGCAGCAGGGAGACAGAGGAGCACATAGGAGAAATACATCACTACTACACATAATGGTAGGCTGTGAGTATGATAAATTAAATTTTTCTAAAGGTAGCACTGCAAAGGTGTATTTTAAATAACAAAACTGAGGAAGAGCTGGAATCCTTCTGTTCAGGATAGGGAGTTGAATATCTTACCCTTTGTAATCCAGCTGATTTAAAGAGAGAAACAAAGAGGCAAGTATCTACTTTAAAATACATGGGTTTTTTTGACCATTGCTGCTCCTGTGCAGCATTCCCATGCCAACAAATATGGGACTGGGTGAACAGTCCAATCAAGCTTTGCAAAGCATAATAATAAAAGCTATTATATTGCTGTTTAAACAAAACCTACAATTTGCTGTTATGTTTAGGGGGGGAAAAAAGGCTTAAAAAGTATGCATTTGATTTGAGGGTCTTTTTGGTGTTATATCTGATATATTTAGATCTTTTAATAGTCTAAATTCTGTGGCTCAGGAGATTCAGCTTCAAGTCGCAGCTCTGGTGCAGTCGCCTTTGTGCGACCTTGAGAAAACCCACTTAACCTCTTTCCTTTCCTTCATCTGTGAAACAGAAACAAGACTTCTGCCCTCCTTCATTAGGGCAACAGTGAGCAAAAATATTCCAATTATCCCTGTAGACAACTGCAGTCATGCTGAGAAACTAAAATAGAAAGGGAAAAAAACAGAAGTTACATAAGCTTACCATAGAAAGATCAAATTACATATATATATATGTAATATATATATATACACACACATATATATAACATATATGTATGTATATACACATATATATACACATATATATATGTATATATATATAAATACATATATATATGTAAATATGTATACAGACTAAGTAATGTACATATTTCTAATGTAGGGGTTTTCTTGGGGTGGCAGTTGTTTGGGTTTTTTGTTATTTGTTTTTCTTTTTCTTTTTTGGGGATAGGATTGTGAATGACTATGAAAAATGTACCTTGCAAGTTATATTTTTAATGCAGTTTTATCAGCAACTGATGTACAGTATCATAATCCCAGTACAAGTTTCATCTTCTAGCATTTTTTCATGGGCATTTTATTCAACAATTTTTTTCTAAAGCCATATGTTATTGCTTCATGTCAGAGGCCCTGTAAAAAACACCTAAACAGGTTTTTAACTCAAGATATTTGCAAGATGGTTGCTAGCAGTTAAAATACAAGCATATACATTTATGATCTGAGTCACTGAATATAGCTCAGCACATAGTAAAAAGATTCACTAGGAGAAAACAAGAAGTAGTCTATCAAGGGAAAAAAAGGAGAATTATCTTCTGCAGAGGTAACAACTTAACAGGTGCAGGAAAAAGACATGAACCTCAATATTGCAGAAGACGGGAATTTTCAAGCAGAAAAGCCACCAGCTTTCCTAGTTTACTCATGGAAGCAGGAACTGCATTGAAAAAAAAGAAAAGAAAGAAAAAAAAGATAAGAAATATGGATTAGATCCCTCGCTCTCTTTTTTATTATTATTTCTCTGCCATTTGCAAGGGTCCTGTCACAACCTACACTCCTAAGCAAGCACAACAATGACATCCAAATTCATGGCACATGGATGGCCTCTTACTCCCACAGGCCCACCATGCATCCTAATACAATCCGCCTATTTTTGAAGACAAACTTCCTGAGGTAATTTCTGACTCAGTTCTTGGCATACTCCTGCTGTTGGCAACTGAAAAGAGATGTATTTTTGATTGTGTAGGCCACCTAAGGTTTGCGGTTTATGTTTGCAAAATGCTCTGCAGAATTAAGGGCATTTGAATAATACAGGGATTTTCCCTGTGACATTGTTTTTGTTTTACATGAAAAGGGTGCTGAATGATGGAAAAACCCATTAAAATTTTCATTAATAAAAGACTGAATAATTCACTATGAACCACTAACATCCTTCCCTGGTTTATCTCTCTTTGTAGAAGGACAACAGGGTGCTCACAGGCCTAGGGGAAGTATATGATTTCCAACTGACTGTTACTGATAGTTTACTTCTGAGACACCTGCAGTCCCAGTTAACACTAACTGCAAAACAGACATAAGTATCTGGCCCTTCCAATCAGCTGACTAAAACCTGAATATATACTTTAGCAGTGTGTCATCCAGTTTGCATTCAAACTGTGATGGGAACCAGCACGTGTCAATGGCTGTGCATTTGCTGTTTATCTTACTCCATCTGCTGGGACATGCAGTTCTTTGCAGAACATAGCAGAGGGCACAAAATTCAGATGCACTTGTGACACTTGTGTGTACTCCTCTACTTATGAAGTGAAGCCAAACAAGACCAACAAGAACTTACATAGTTCTTATGAAACTGTTAATCAGAAATCAGTGCTGCAGCTGCTGCATGCCTCTAAAATGCAAACGGGAACCAAGCCAAGCAGAGGAAAACTGAGCTGAAAGACTACAAGAATATTAGGTGAATGGTTGTTAAAATGAAAAGAAAAAGATAAAGACTAATGCTTTGTAAACAGCCAGAAACAGACGATAAACATTCACTTCCAATTCCTACTTGGAAAGTGAGTCAAAGGAGGATGGCAAGCATATAGAACAAAACCAGTCACTAGGAAAATGAAAAATCTTTTTCTACCAGTTGCCACATGCTCAGTATTTGACGATGGCGACCGTGTTCCCAGCTCAGATTGTGCTTCATGTTGTGAACGATGAATTGGTACAGAGAGAGCTTGCCTGTGCTCCTCTTTCTCCTGTCCTGCTGCCCTTTACCAAATAATGGCAGAAGACAGCCACTAATAAAGAACAGTTTCAGAATCAGCATCTTTCCACCAGCTTGCACATGGTGCCCAGAGTGTTATATGTAATATAAAACAGATTTGGTCATGAAAGGCTTTCAGCACAAACTGTCAAAAATGATGGGAGAAAGAAAAGGTCACTGTTTCCGTTTAGCAGACAAAAAGCTGGCCCTGAAGTCCTGTTTTCTGAACCCCAGAGCCTGTGCATTCTGTATCAATACTCCTCACCAGTGCTTCTGGAAAGCCACCAGAAAAGGAGTAAGTATTATGAGTCATATCTGATACTAATGCTGGAAATAAGATACATCTTTGTACACTAATTTTTTTATGCTCACAAACCTGCTGTGCAACCACATAGAAAGCAAATACCGAGCACCATCATTGTGTTTCCTCCTTCTAAATTGATATCAAAACTCCCATCAAGCACTGATGTTGCCCAGGCTGTTTTCCCTTTTGCTACAGCAAATGCAGAAGCCGGTCCAATATTCTTTACTGTGTTGCCAAAATGGTACAAGTGTTCTCAAACCTACCATTACCACTTTTTTTATACATAGTTTTCATATTCTACTTTCTCATCATTGCTGCAGGAAATTCTCCACTGGGATCTGAAAAACCTGATATTGCATGAAAATAGGACATACACACATGTGTGCACATATATGCAAATCAGAAGAACAGAGTTTGGGTGGTGTACTCAGCTGGTGAACATAAACAGAAAACCACAGTCAAACAAGTAGCTTTATAAATCTATTGAACTGATGTTCTCTTAAGGACTCTAAAAGAGTCCTCAGGATGCAAAGGGACTATGATACTTCAGTGATTTTAGACAGAGTATGTAAATCACAGAGGTCAGTGTAAATTTACCTCAAAACAGCTAACATACAAATTTACCCACACCTAGGGAAATATTCCACAAAATTTCACATACAGGGCTTAAATGTCATCATGTCCCACTTTGAAACCTGTATTCCTCTCAGTTCAGAAAGCAGCTAGGCCAGCTGGTCAAGGATTGTCTAATGAGCCCCAGGTTTTATTACATGCTTTATGTGCATTTTCCTTATATCAAGGTTGGAGGAGATCGGGGAAGGTTCAGTTTGTTTGTACTTCTCATCCTCACTAACTTCTCCTCAGGACATCACAAAAATGAGAAACCTGGAAGAGAGAATGGAAAATACTGTAAACATAGCAATACAAGTTTTCAGGCAACATCTGCCATCTCAGTTTGATGCCATAAACCAGGCATCGTATGTGCTGGTTAGTGCAGCTATCAAACAATCACTTTTCTTCAAATTGCCTGCTTACTATGACTCCTTGCAAAACTTAGATCATTTGCCACTGGTACAAAAAAAAAAAAGAGTAATTCATTAAAACAGGGTGCTGCTATGGCCCATGTTTGGGCATCTGTCATTACAGCATTTGACAGCAGGGATAAGGTTGCTCTGCTCTCATGAGGATGTGGGGCCTTCTCAGACAGCCCTGGGATGTGTTACCAATCTGAACCATCAGGGTGCCCAAGTCAGAAGCTTGAGAACAAATGGGGACGCAGCTGGTTGGAATGTGTTACGTGCCTCAAAAAGTGTCCTGAAAATTAAAGTGCATTTACTCCTCACCACTGTGACAGAGAACAGGAAAAAGCACGCCTGCCCTCAGTCTACTCTAGAGAAAGGCCAGACCTGGGAAATGCAGTATGAGTTTTCTTTCATAAGCTTCCTACTCCAAGAGTCAGACAGGAGCTTGGAAACCAGGTACACTTAATACAGTACATTGATCAGACTGCAAGGAGTACCAAGCCCCATAGTTACATGAATCCTTCCACAACCAAATTAACTCATTCCACACTACGGGGTGGTTACTTTTAGCAAGAGCACTGTTGCAGCTACAGAAATTCATCATGGCATAGATCAGGTCTGACAGACATCATGCCTGATACACAGTGGTGCAGTGTACACAACTGTCACAGCAGCAACCTGCAAAGCCCCTCTGATGACTTATCCCCTAAGCCACAGATGGAATGGCTGGACAAGGCACAGCAGAACACCGGCCCTTATTGTTGATGAACAATCCAGCTGCAACAGTTTTGAGACTCCAGTCTAGGTATAGGTGAATTACAGACAGGAGATTCAAGAAAAAAATAATTAAAAGCAAAAAACAGTATTTAAAAAAAACTAAAAAAAAAAAAAGCTCAGTTACTTAGAATATATTCAAAAACTGGAACAGCCTGCCCAGACAGGTTGTGAAATCTTCATGTTAAAGATCCTCAAGACTGAGGTGGACATATGTCTGTGCAATCTGCTCTTGTTGACCCTTATTTTAGCAGAAAGGTGGGATTAGGCAGTCTATAGATGGCCTTCCACCCTCAACCCTTCTGTGATTCTATGAAAAAAACCATGTTTTACTGTCACAAGACAAGATGGTGAGGATATGGCAACACAACAGTATTATACAGATTTCAGGCAACCCTGAAATCACTATGCAGGTGTTAATTTACACAAGGGGAATACACGGGTCTTAAGATCAAGAAGACACAAGGGCAGCTTTAAAGCTGCTTAGAGGTTCTCCCCCATGTCCCAAACTCTAGGCGGTGATTCCGTGCCACAAAATTCTCCACTCTATACACTGTCGATAAATATTGAATTTAAGCCTAGCTTAAAAGTGCTTTGAGATAAGATTTCGTGCTATCACAAAGGCTGCTTTCAGATCATTCTGGCAGACTGAGACAAGATCCTCAACTTAGAAACTGGAATAGCAACAAAGCATACATAATTTCCTGCTGAAAGGTCATCTAGGACATTCTAGCTGTACTCTCTGACTGATCCATTTAGCATTAGTACCTGTAATCTGTGTGCTCTTACTGCAGCACTAAAAGGATTTCCCCGGCTTACTTTCCTGTAATTCTATGCCCAGAGGCAATTCGATTCCTGCCCAGTGCTGCAAAAGATGACTCACTCTTCTCTTTTAAGAATTCCATTACCAACAAGCAATGACTCATCACGACCAGATTAGCAATGCCAAGGTTTTGTGACTGACCATTTCTCATGCAACCTGAAATTCTGCACGCTCACAATGCCTGGGGACTTGGAAAAGAGTGCTTGCATCTGCTGAACCAGTGGTTTTCACTTCGCAGTAAGCAAGCGCTTCTGTGTGCTAACCCGGTTCCTCAAAAAGACACTTGAACACACAGTTTCCCGGGAAAGGCATAAACATTTGGCAGACAGCTGTGCGAAACTCTTTGGAGATAGCAAAATTAATTTTGGCAAAATTAAAATTCTTAAAACAGACTGCTTCTTCACTTAGTCTAGCTGAAAAGCAGTGGGAAGGTAATTCCTTTCTGCAGTATGTCTTTCTGGTAAATTTGGTACACAGATAATCCTGGAAAGAAAAATATTTGTTACATTGGAAGGTGTTCCACTGGTGATGTTTCAATCTTGCCTTTCAGGATCAAAGTGATCAGCTTCACTGCCCTCAACTTAATAGTAAAACATTTCATACCACATTGCTGCTGCAAATGTAGTACAAACAGTTTGGACATAACTTCAAGGGGAACAAGTAAGATAACCGGAAGTCAGTCCCAAGGCAAGGACATGGGATTGCAGCCCCAGACTGCAGAACTGGGACTATGCATGAGAACAGATGGGCTACTGTGCATCCACAGCAGCAGGAGGATGAGGGATGGCATAGACCTTGTCAGACCTCCCACCTGACAGGCATGGTCTGAGGGAAGAAAGCATAAAGCTCTCACTGTGCATCACTTCCTTCATTTAATGCTCGTCCTCAGCAGCTCAAAGTCAGCAAAGCTGAGCCCTCCCCACACCATTTACACGTATGTGAAGAAAACCTTTGCTCTTTGTCTATCACAGCACTTGACTCTATTCAGCTCTAAATCCTTATTGTGTGCCACAGAAATAAATCTGCTGAGAAGGCAGACTTCAGAAGCTAAAGTGAAGCCATTTGGAGATCTGCTGCATGTGACATTCACGTTCTTTACCCCAGTGCAGGTCTGAAAGCCAAGTTTCACAAAAGCAGACTCAGGATTTGACTGGTTGCTGACACAGAGCACTGAAATGATTCATGCCAAGTGACCTCTAGCATTGTTGTTAGCAGCAGAGCACAAAGGTGCACAAAGCTTGGAAATAAATGTTTGGGGGTTTTAATCCCAGAAGTAACATGGTTATGGACTACTGGATGGTATTTAACATGTTTTTGTTGTTGTTGTTTTTAATTATCTCATATTGTGCTATAATCAAAGACAGCCAGATAATTCTGGAACAGGCTTGCATGCATTAGGATATTAAATGTGACTTTCCTAATGCCCTCTGGATCCAAGACTGAAGTCCTAGGACTTTGTTTCTCAGCACTGAGGACTCCTGGAATAATACTGCTAGCAACACTGAATAGCTAAACATGTTAGATTGACACAGAAAGTTCCCCCACTCTTTTTAAAGAGACAGTTTTCCCAACAAACATACAAAATGAGATTTTAGTTCCAGTTTAATTTCTAAATGGAGGGCTCAGGCAAGACCAAAGAGAAAAAGGAAGCAAACCTTTGCAGCTTTCCCTTTCCTTAAATGCAAAAGGGTCCTATGCTACAAGTACTTGTCATATCTCTTTGGTACTGATAAATTGCACTTGTAGACTGTTTGACCTGCTGTACAAAATTGCTTGCTTATTATATTAAAATGATGGGAAAACCAAATTAAAATCTCTCTCCAATTTCATCTCTTTGCTGAAGAGCTTCCTGCCATTATGGAAATTTGTCTTCCCAACAGATCAAGCAAGGTTTTTAGGGTCATTTGTCTGCTTTACTGATGGTGATGGACCAGGGAATAACCCATATATGAACTCACAGCACCATTTTTTTTCTACTCCAAAGGAAAGAGAGCAGTGACTAGAGACCAAAACACTAGGAATGCTTGCACATGAACTCCAGTTCAATCAGTGACAGCCAAGTATAAAATAGCAAGTTCTGAACAGCAAAAATTATAATTGATCTATCTTCTTTCTTAGTTAAAAAAACCAAACAAACACACAACCCCCACAAAAACAACAAAAAACCAACCAAAAAATAAAAAAACTTGACCAAACACCAAAAACACAACAATACAAAATCAAACCAAACTTCCCCAAAAAACAACTCCAACACATCATTTGGGGATTAGAGTCCTTTCTTATTAATGAAAGTTACTTAAATCAAGGTCCATATTGCACTACATCAGCTACAACATCCTAGAAGAGACCTTAAACTGTTTATGTCAGGCATAAGGAGCACACATCAATACTGCTTGTTTGGCTACTGCTACCTTTCACTCCACACAGGCAGTACATCTCTCATACTCTGAGGCCCCATCATCACTAAGAACAATGCTTAGCCAGTACAAATAGGACACTGAAAACCAAACCGAAACTTGAAAAAAGATATCTGTTTTTTCGCATGTTAAAATGTATGTCATTAGGTCCTCCATATTAGAATTAAATTGGTTGCAATTTTAAAGTTAAAACCAAAAAACTGCATCTTTGCATTTTATCAGCCATTGCTGATAACATTCTCACCGTTTCAGCTTGCAGAAAATTTAATTTTTGAACTACAGTCCCCCAGAATGAAAGAAATATATCCTATCCTCAAAACCTTATGATATGTTGTTACAAACGAGCTATGAATAGCAGCAATCAAATAATGTAGAAAAAAACACGAATTTCCATGACAAATGGCTTACAAAACACTTGCAGCTTATTCCAGATAGCAAGATTTGTGTGCGGCTTAACAAGGATGACTGTTCAAGTAGAGCTGTGTAAAGGAAAATTGAGAAAGATTTTTAGATGCTGTCAAAGTATCCTTTCTCCACCCTAGAACAAAACCAGACCGGATAAAGCTGATGGCTAGATTGAAAATCTGTCTATGGAGGGTGGTGCTGTCGATGAAATGGAGGCCAATATAACCTTTCAATATTTAATAAATAGACATATGCCTTCACAGGCATTGAGGTGTGTATAAATACTCAATAAATGCACTACAAAGAAATCAGACCCATTCCAGGAAGATAAATATGATTCTATGATGCACAGAGATATGGCATAATCAAAGCATGGGACTGGGGATGTGACAGTCACAGCAGAGTCAAGCATTTGGAACATTTCCTCAAAAAGTCTCCAAAATACTCCCACAATACACTGACCATTATCTGCCTCTCATTTTCTCCTGCTATACCCAATACAGAGGGTGTGTGACCTGTTAAAGAGTTAAAAGAGGGAGCTGCATTCCACAACTGAATTACAGACCCTACTACTTTAGTGTAGCTTACATGACAGGTATCATGCAGCAACCAGGACAGAGTGTGTCACTACCTGGGTTTTAGCCACTTGACAACTGAGATTTTTGGTTGCATAAGTCTCATTTCGCATTAACATGTAAACCCTGAAAGAATTGAACTTCTCTAAATTTATCGGCTCAGCAGGAGAAGCAACTGTGTTAAAAATAGCTTGGGAGAGCTGGCTCCAGGCTCCACCCAGGCTGTCAGAGCTTTCAGAAAGCAAACCTGGACATCAACGTATGAAGTCCTCAGTGACAGCACATTGGATTTAAATCATATACCTAATGTCATTAAGGTCAAGTCACAGTTTGATAGGTAATTGAAAAGATCTGTTGGTGAATCTGGTAGTGCTTTTAAGGCCCTTGAGTACCCTTAAGCTATTTGTACTGTCAAACCTGGTGCATGTACACCTGTCACAGCAAAATTGCTCCCTCTTGTCTTGCTTATTCCTAAACTAAAGTGGGTTGGAAAGGTTAATAATCACACACAACCTCATGCATTACAAACCACTGTTCACCTCTGAAACACCCACTCATGCCTCACTAAAGTCAGTGAAAACCTTTTTGTATAGGCTTGAGATAATTCACTCATTAATTTCCAGTGTAGAACAAGTGTCAACCATCAGCTGATTGAAGACATCCTCTTAATTCGTGGTTGTACACTATCCAAAAGGTTACAACAGGAGTTTGAGCTTGTTTCTTCCAGGCAGTAGGGTGCATTGTCTTGTTATCTAGACCATAAGAGCCTTCCTTGTGAAAAACAGAACTTGTTTTCAGATATCATGAGTGTTGCTCCCCAGAAGATCTTATTCTATTCAACAAACTGAACGGGATACTACATGTTTTCCTTATCTGGTTTCATAGTCCTTTTGAATTTAAGAGAACATGATAACATAACTGTAGAACTACGAATCTCTCGTGCCTTTCAAACTGTCAGTCTTAGAGATCAAGACTTTTCCTTCAGTAGTAGCTGGTTGCTAATAAATATCTATATTATGTGGGGAGGTTTTTTGTTTGGTTTTTTTTTAGAGGGGGGAGTTGTTTTCTTTGGTTTTGATTTTGTGGGTTTTGTGGGTTTTTTTGCATTGTTTGGTTTTTTGTTGTTGTTGGTTTTGTTTAGTTTCTTAATTGACAGTATTCTTTCTGGCTTTGTTTCTTTTCCTCTTACAGTTCCTCTGGGTTTTCTTTTGACTCTCCTGTCTTGTTTCCTTTTCTAATGATGCTTTGAAAAAAAGCTCTATGGAATCTGAGATTATTAATTATGATTTATTCCCTTTTGTCATAGGTTACCACAGAGCTTTCTGTAATTCAAATGGCCCTCACTCCAGGCCATTTGCACAATAAGGAATCATATTTCATTTAAGCCCTAGAAGTTGGCATGTCAATTTTCATTAAAATACATTTATATTTATAGCTCCTATTTCAGAAATACTGTATTCTTACAATCAATGGTTGTGCCATAATAATGAATTTCATCAATTTGATAGTGGAACAGGAAGCTGAATAGCCAAAGTAAGGATATAATTTAATTACTTGTCATAGTGTCAGCCTGGATTGATTTAGGTGATTGATTTAACCGTTTTCAGGCAAACCAGCTCAAATTCCAGAGTGAAATTTACTCTTCAGTCTTTGGTCATTTGTTCAAAATGACCAAAAATGGCTGATAATCTGTTCAGATTCTCTAAAGGACAGTTTCTCTCCAATAAAGGGTAGCAATTAAAACCAGTTGAAAATACCAATATTTTTACAGTTTGCTGATAAAATTATGGCCTCTTACCAAGTCATGGATTTAGATATATTATAGAAAACTGTCAACAAGACAATGTTGTTTGAAAACATTTAAAACATTATGACAGTGCAACAGTGAACAACTTGCCTCAAATTACTTAAGACACAGAATATATTGGAAATACAACTTATCCCTGGCTCTTTTAAGTCGTACAATCTAAAGAGCCAGGGAAGACTGGCATAGGTGAATGCTAAAGCATATACAACTCATTATATAAGCTGGCCCATGGTCTTAAAAGGTTATCAGCAGTTCTTACATCTCCTCTGCAGATTTGTGAGATTCCTTTTCCATTTTACACTACTATAATACAGAATGAGCCAGGCACAATTACTGAGGGTCTACGTGCTGCAGACAGGCTCACAAAACTCAGAAAACAACAACACAGGCAGTGCAGACACCCCCACCAAAAAAGATATTGATTCCCAGGAGACGATAGGTATATATATCTCTTCTCCTAGTTAGATGTGGATATTTCACATGGAACAGGGACCCAGACAGCAATTCTGGCCCTGGCTCCCACTGAAAGAAAAAACTGCTGACTTCATTTCAGCACCTCTCATTCTTTCAGTCAGATTTACTCAACCATTCCCAGAAATATGGCCGAGTCTCCTTAATACTTTGGGACACCACACTGAAGACAACACATTTGTGCAGTGCTAATGAAGTCAGATTTTTTTTCACACCAATCTCAGGACTGTTGCATCTCCTCCAGAATGCCCTCGCTCCTTGGTTAAAGAAGATTGATCAGCGAATTGCACCACAATATAAGAAAGATATTAAGCTATTAGAGACATCCAAAGGACAGCCAGGAAGATGGTGAAGGGTCTAGAGTGGAGGCCATATGAGAAGCGGCCAAGGTCACTTGGTTTGTTCATCTTGAAGAAGAGGAAACTGAGGTGAGACCTCATGCCAGTCTACAGTTTCCTCACAAGGGAAAGCAGAGGGACAGACACTGATCTCTCCTCTCTGGTGACCAGTGGCAGGACCCAAGGGAACAGCATAAAGGTGTGCCAATAGGTTTCGGTTGGATATTAGGAAAAGGTTCTTCATCTAGAGAGTGGTTGGGCGCTGGAAAAAATTCCTCATGGCACCAAGCCTGACAGCTTTCAAGAAGCATTTGGAAAATGCTCTCAGGCACTGAGAGTGCTCAGGAATGAAGTAATTATTGGGGTGGTCCTGTGCAGGGCCAGGAGTTGGACAGAATTATCCCTGTGGATCCCTTTCTACTCAGGATATACTTTGATTCTATGTCCCTAGCATTTTCAACGTTTCTACCCAACTGGGAAACTCCAAGATGATGAGAGTAAGATGTGCACAAAGATCTGAAAAGACCTGTCATCTTTCAGCTTGGTAAATACAATTACTCCTGTCCTTGAAAAGAGACAATAATTACACAGGAGTTCTAACTCTTACCCTACCTGCAAGCTCCCTTCTCAGCAAAACAGTAGTTCTGTTTGCATCCTTACCTCTATCCAAAGTCAACAAACTGAAGGCTGAGCAGAATTGTGCCCAAGAGACAGGAATATTCTTGGCACTTCATGGGTTCTGGTTCAAAACTGATAATCAAGGTATCAAACCTAAAAAGCAGTTCTTCCAAGAGTTCAACCAGGACAGCTGAGAACTGTAAAAATGAGGTTTCTCTGCATTGAGGCTGGGCAGAAATCAGAAAGGCAAGCTACAGTATAGGGGATTGTGACTGACTAATAAGCCCATATAATGGGGGAATGCTCAGATGAGAGGGATATGGATGATGTGCTTATGAAGCTCAGAGAAAAACGTGTAGTGTGATTGACCATGGATGTTGCAAAGAAAATTGACATCTTCTCCACACAAAAGGAACTCAAGAACAGCCTTTGCTTTAGATAAACGTCTTCGTTACCAAGATATAAACTTAACAACTAACAAAAGAATTTCAAAGAGAGCAATGGATTAAATCTGGCTTCAACCTACGTGTGCCTTCTTGGTGAGACTGAGAACATCCAGCATCATGGTGGTGAGCATACTCTAGAGAAAGGTAATTGGAATCACACCGGTGTTTTGATAGAACTGTGTATTGCAATTACTATATTTTGCTAACTTTAACTTACATTTTATTCTGATTTCAATATATTTTGTACCACTTTCTAAATCAAAGTTCCAATATAATATCACCTTTCTTCAAATAAGCAAACTTGATGTTAAACATTACACCCTCCACGCATGGACTATCCAGAAGAACCTGGTCATCTTTTATAGTTGCATTTGTGTAATTCATAGTCTGTGTATCCAGAGACCTAAGATTCCAGACATAAAGGGCAGCACAGTGGAAAGAAAAAACCTCTCCTCAAGATGTTTAAAAAGCAATTCAGACACGAAACAAACAGAAAAAACCACACACCAAAAAACCCCCCAAAACCCACTCTTAGTCATCTGTTTGCTGAGAAACAGACAAAGGACAAGGACAGCTGCAAAATGAAAGAATGTGTGCTTGCATATTTCAGATTTCTGATGTAATTTTTAGTGCAGCCTCTTCCTTGTTGGGCAAGAAATGAATTTAAACCTAAGTCTAGCATGAACTGTTTCTTCAGCCCTAGGGTAAGAATTTACAAAGGAAAGATGGAGAAGAAAAAAGGTTTTATATTTTTCACCAGGATCAAAATGTTCAGAATTCATTTTAGACATCTATTTTCCATGGATATGTGGGTAGTGTGCCACACAGTGTGGACATCCCAACAAAAGATTGCATTCTGTTTGCTTGATTCAATCATGCGAACAAAAGGCACGGAAAAAAACTCCACAATTGCAGCACTACGAAGGGCAGAGGGGATGCTTCTACACAAATTGAAAAATAACAGCGGCATCCATAGCTGTTCTGCCAGTAAATATATGGCATGCATTACTTTAAACAGTGAAATTACATAACCTTGAGATCTGGGACTGAAATATGGAAAAGGAAAGAACCAAATATTGCTGAGGGCTTTGGAGTAGGAAACTGGAGGAAGGGAATGTTATCTACATGGGTATTAGAGAAATGTAACCAAAAGAGGTGTGGAAGGTAAGACGAAAGCTAAGAGAAGAGTAACACCGAAAGAACAACACAAATATTGACCATTTCCCTGCTGCCAGATAGGGGCCATTTAGACCACACTTTTCATCCATAAACTCAGAATTAGGTGAAGTAGACTGAAGATCCAGGTTGCTTAAGCTGGGAAACCAGCAATGAGGCTGTCACAGTTCTTTTCTGCCCTTTTTTTTTTTATTTCCACCAGACTCATCTCAGATAAAGTGCAGGAGTGATCTTCCAGGGAAAAGGCTCCAAAGACAGACTGAACTGTTATAGAACAGCAGCTGGGATTATGGGAGCCAGTTCATGGCTCCCTCACGCTCTCTGAACTGTAGCACCAGGAAGGGCAGTGCTTTGACCCGCCTAGATCCTTTTGCTAATGAATCACTGACACAGGGATTGTCCCTCATTCTCCCATTCTTCTTGCAGGCCTCACATATACACCAGAAACAGGTGAGGAAGTGCTGAATGGCAGCTTGTTGGTATATGGGCAGACAAAGAGGTCCAGTTCATCAGAAGACAGGAATACAGCCACAAACAGTCACTGCTGGCAGAAGGACCAAAGGAAATATGCTTGAAGTGTGAGTGGCTGGTAGCCCCTTCCCTAGGCAGGAATGCCAGTTTGCAGTTGCCATAGATGTCATGCCCAGCATCCTGTTTGACATGACTGCACTCAGACATGGAAGCAGGTGGCTCTGCTCTTCCCTAATGCACAAGCGGGACATTTCTCCCCTAGTGATGAGAAGCTCTCAGGCTGCATCAACAGATGCTATCGGTTGTCTCCAGTTTGTGTAAAGCAGGAGGCTTATTATTCCAAAATCCTGCAACGCTCCCTTCCAACTCAGCACATTCTGTGAAACACGATTTTATCTGCAGGAATTTCACTCACATTTGCTAAATAGGTAATTGAAACAGATAAACGGGGAAAAAAAATATATGTGTGTATACATAAAAAAATGGAAATTTGCAGATCCATTCTAACAGACCCATGGTTTTTCTGGGGATTACTCCAATCCTTAATTTGAGCACAAAGGAAAACTTTTTAACAGGTGCCCAGTCTTGCTAGGGTTATTGCATAATCTTCTGGTGTGTGCACAGAAATGAGAACACTACAGCACTTATGAAAGCTTCAGTGACTTTGCTTTCATGATAGAGCTCTGCAGCCCAGCCAGATTTCTGTATGACTACCTGCAGACTTGACACTGAGAGACACCCTCTGAATCAGTGCGTTGGGAAAGTGCTTGGAAGCACCTGCTACAGATTGCATTACTCTTCAATTAATGAAATGCAGCAGGCAGAGAAGAGTAATCATCCTGCTGGAAAGGTTAGATTAATGATCACTGAAAAGAGAGGGAATCTCATCCAGGATCACAGATCTTGCTTTAAGCATAATCCATCTTGGCTTTACAAAAGTCAGCTTCCGTGCTCACAATACCTGCAAAGCTCTGGATCTGCCCTAACTTAGGGGAAATTGCTTGGGAATAGGTTTTGGTTGGTTTAAAGATGTACTAGGAAAAGACAGCTTTTGAATTTCTATCTTTACTGCTTGATGATTTATTGTTTAATAAATCACCTTCAGACTTGAATGGTAAAACCTTTAGAGAGTAGTGTCTTGATGTGCTTGATCTCAGCACTGGTTTATTGCAAAGAAAGAGATGTTTGTGCTGGAACAGGAATGCAGTGTCTGGGAGGGAGCATGCATGGGAATCATCACAGTGTCACCTTGAAATCTTTCCCGTTCCTTAACAGCAGCTAAGTGATCACTGGATGTGTGTAAACAAGGAAGCTAACACAGATTGAGAGGAGCCAGACAGAGTATGTGTGGCTGTTTGTGTGTTGATTATGAATATGGGTGAGTGCTGCACTTCTTTATGGCACTGCAGAAGTAACACTGAGCTCCTCCCCTCTGCTCTGTCTGACAGCAGACAAATTTGAGTAACTACCCTCTCAAATAGCCTGGAAATAAAGTGCCCATCGAGATATAAGAACACATTTAAGCCTATTCACACTGACATTTAGGACAGGAAGGCATGAAAAAGCATTGTGTTTCTATTTACCCTTCTACAGCATAGGGACCAAACAGAGTACTAGAAGCATGATACAACTTTAAAAATACTTTAATTAAGCAGAAGCCCTCATGAAATCCACAACCTTGTATAGTCCAATTTAAAAGTGCTGACACTTCTTTTCCTTACTTTCACTCCTGTTTTGAGAGATGGAAATATTCTGCTTCTCTTAATCTGACAAATTATTTAAGCTCTGAGTTGTACTCTGTGAAATAAAAATAGAATAAAGCTGACACAGTGAAAGGGCTAATCAAAATAAAACTGTGGAGGAGAAGCACTTCAAAGCAGATGTTTCAGGAAGATGACACCATTCTCAGACCCAGAAAATTTCTGCATGTTGTCAAACCCTGTTGAACTCTTCCTGGCTCTCCATGGCCTGAAAACTGCTTTCCAAATTTCCAGGTTTCTGATGTTTGTGCAAAGCTTGCCTAAATCAACATAAACCATCACATAAGTGAATTACTTTCACCCAAGTGACCACATGGTATCACTTTGCTGTACAGAGAAAGGGAAGAGGGAGCAGCAGACAGGAGTGGCTGTGGGTCTTCTGCCCTTTGAGTATGTAGCCGTGCTCATTCTCTCACACCAGCCAGGGGTAGGTCAGCAGTCATTTTCTTACCCTGAAGTACTTACAGAAAAACAGGTAAATTTAGGCCCTCTGCATCTCTGAGTACATTGTTTTCAGTCTGTCACTGCTCTAGATTGACTGCAGTTAATCTCATCCATGGACAGAGATGAGGTTCTGATGATAAAGGCATTGTCTAATCACCAGAAAGAGGCCCTGAAATCACCTGCTTTGATTAACAGAGTAATTTCATTTAAAAATACTTCATTTTAAGACGCAGTCTGATCCTCTGTCTTTACAGCTTGGGATCTTTTGAATTTCTCGGGGCTCAGCTGATTGAGAGCCAATTGCTAAAGAGAGAAGGAGCAGAGGGCAGACACAGGAGCTGACGGGCTGTTACTCCTCAGGCAGAAACTGGGAGATATCTTCCCTGAGTA
Source organism: Neopelma chrysocephalum (assembly GCF_003984885.1). Classification (NCBI taxonomy): domain Eukaryota; kingdom Metazoa; phylum Chordata; class Aves; order Passeriformes; family Pipridae; genus Neopelma; species Neopelma chrysocephalum. The sequence continues at coordinate 1,621,209 of NW_020925465.1, forward strand.
GTTCACAACTAACTACAGAAAGACTTCCTTGTTTGGTCTCCTTTGGAGATAGTGTGCAGCCAGAAGAAAACAGACTGCCTGTCTCTGTTGGGGGCATCTACTGGAGCCCCGCTCAGGGCCCTGCGGCCCTGGGCCCTCACCCAGGCTGAGGAATGTGGCTGCTGCTTTCCCATTTTCAGGTTCAGCCAGTGTCAAAGCCGAGCACTCATCCCAGAGACACACACACAGAGGACACTGACATGGGTGCTCACACATAGACCCACAGACAAAGCGCTGCCTTCACAGGACTCACATAAACAGGGGCACAGACAACCAAGTCCCCTCCTCCTCATGAGCTGACTTGTCCCACAGGCACCCCACAATCTTAGGTCCCCCTGAGACACCAGCCCAGCCCTGAGGTCCCTCTGCTTGCCAGCTGGTTGAGCTTGAAGATTGTCAATTAGTTGCACCACACGGACACACAGACAGACAGACACACACACATACACAGTTGTGGGAAAGGTAAAAACACTCTCCCCCCCTTCAGCAGCTGGCAGCAGGCACACGAGCTGTGACCTGTGGTCCCACTCTAGTCAGTGGTACTCCGCCCTTCAGTCGCATAGGTCCCCCCAGTAGCTGGTTTTCGGGATAAAGGAGTTTCCTCTGACCTGGTTGAGAGTGGAGGGCCCTGGTACAGAAACTTCTGGGTCCTTCTGTAGCTCTTCTTGTTGCCCACAAGAGGGATTGAGGTGGAGAGGAGGCTAACAGGACCCACAAGGGCAGCAGCTGTGATGATGGGGAGCTCCACCCTGCTGCCTCCACCAGGGCTGCTGGAGAGGGTTGGGCTGGGGGCAGAAGAACTGCTTTGGGAGTCTTCAGGGCTGGGGGCAGCTACAAGGCTGCCTTCCCACCCCCCAGCAGCACGGGTGGCCCACTGGCCCACTGTGTGCAGTGAGCTGGTGCAGGAATATTGCTGTGTGGCTTCAGAGGGAAACCCCTGCAGCTGACCCAGCAGAATTTCATCCAGCCCAAAAGGGCACAACATGGATTTGATGGTGTGCTTCGCCATGACTGCGTCTGAACAACTGGCACCAGAGAGCTACCTCAGCTTCCTGCACAGCCAGGGCAGTTGGGTCTGGAGAAAAGCTGGGAACAAATATTAAAGGGGTTGTACAGACATAAGGATCGAAGTTGCACACTGGATCCCCTGGCACCAATCCTGCAGCTGATGGCCAGGATAGTGCAGGTTGATGACATCTGTGGGTGACTAAGTGGCCAAAATCTTCCTGTTCTCGGCTGGAGATGTCTTCTGATTCCACAAGTGATCTGAAGATGTCAAAGTTGTCATCCCGCTGCACTGAGTGCAGGATGGAGGTCAGCCTCCTCTTGCGGAGGAGGCACTCGGGCTTCGTCTCAGCCCACCACAGGATGCACACTTAGCAGAAATGGTGGAGGCCTGGCAGCCTGTAGCTGGCCTCCTCCCAGCTCTGCAGGCAGATGGGACAGCAGTCATCCAGCTCTCTGGCCATGCTCTCCGTGTGCTGTGGGGTCTTGGGGCATCTGGCAGTCTTGAGCTGCCCCCTCTCACTGGTACTGCAGCAGTGGGTGACATGTTAAAAGAGTTCAGGCCCCACAGCACTCAAATCAGGGAAAGGGGTCTAGCACGTCCATGGTGTCAGGTTACATGGCACTTTCATCAGGGCATCTGGCCATCCAGGTCTTGGCCCCCCACAGCAACAGTTGTCCTGCTATGGAGGCTCTGGTTATGCAGCAAAAGAGAACACCAGCAGCCTCCTTCCTGGCTCTTTTCCCTTTTTTTGGCAAGCTTTTCTATCCTGCTCTTTGTTAATTTACCCAGCACTGGTCATGGATGGAGGTCACCCCCTTAGAGGTGGGGGAGAAGCAGACAACTTCAAACAGCCTCCCTCAGTCATTTATCCCTTGCAATGCCCTGAGAGGGATTTGCCTGTCTCCCTTTAGAGGTCTGCACACTGTTCTCTCTCAAGCACAGCATGGCCCACTGGGACATCATGGGGGACATGGCCATGTCATCCTTGACCAGGCAGAAGTTATCTGACTCAGGGCTACTCAGCAGCTTCTGTGATTAGCCTAACCCGCATGATTTACTTCTCTTTATATCCCCTTTGCCCTCTTCCTCTTTTTAACAAGTTTTTCTTTTTAACATCTTCATCCCTTTTCAAATAAGCAGTCAACCAAGCTGGCTCATTCCCTGGAGACCCTGGGTTTTCTGTACCTTTACTTGATCCTTATGATATGGTTGTCTTCTTAACACCCATCATTTGTCAGCAGCTCCTTTAAACTAGTACTCTCTTTTTTGGTGTTTCTCATTTCAGCCATTTTTCGTGTTTCTGTCTTCTTAGTAGGTCAGGGCTGCCTATCTGCATGTAGAGATACACTGATATGCCATATATACAGACCTTCCAGCACCTTCTACTGCCACTCTTCTCCCTGAACCTTGCTCTTCAGCAGAACAATGTCTCTCATGTTGCAGCAAGGCTGGGCCACCCTGTGCAGAGTTCCACGGATATGACAGCCCTTCTGCAGGGTTGTACACAGCCTATTCAAAGGGCGTTTCAATGAGGGAAGGGAAGAAAAGAAAGAGGAGATCAAAGACAAAAAATTCTGCAGTGTCTAGGCTGTAGGAGTTCAGCGGCAATCCCACCTAAGAAGAAAGGCAGAAACATTTCAGAGAACTGTCAGTCCAGAAGTACTTGGATTTTTCAACAAATCTTATCATTTTCTTTGTGGTAAAATTAAAATATTGAGAATTTCCAAAAAGCTGGAAATGCCATTTGAAGGTCCATGTACTTTAGGACAGATGGATATGGTTCTGTGCAAACAAGACTTCCATGCTTATCTGTATGTGCATGCTACTTTCCTAGGGTGCCTGTCTATCCATCCTCCTTTTTACTTACCTGATTCCACTAGCTGCAGTGAGCCCCTGGTGACCCAGCCATCCCCACCCTCCCAATGCCTGCTTAAAGGTGTGGACAGTGCAGGCAGTGTACCACAGACAGATTAGGTGACTGAGCAAAGGGTGTATGGAACCTGTGGTGACGCAAAGGGCAGAACACGGGTCCCCTGTGTTCCCGTCTCCATGCAGAACTCCCCAAACAGAATTTTCTCAATCTGCCTTCAGGAGCAGCCAGGCTTCAAAGAGGAGTGTAAGAAAATTGTCTTCCTCCTCTGGATCAGCCTGGACAGCAGGACATGCTGGTTAACATGGAATTTTGACCTGAACCTGTCTCCAGGCTCTCTAGCACCTCACACCCAGTGCCATCAGAGCAAGGGTATTTCCAGCACAAAGCTGACCCAGTGCTGTTGATCTTTCTCCCTCCTGTGTAACTGTATAACCCTCTTTCACAACATTGCTGTTCTCAGTAAAGACTCTAAGCTTTGTAAGCAATGTGCAAGACCTGTGCACTGAGACCTCTCAGGTTTGCCCTCTCTGAGCTTTCCTTGACCTGCTGTAGATTTATTTTGCTTCTCTTAGCTCTGACAGCAATTTCTCCACCTGAGCAGGTGTCTGTGCCTGATCTATTTTACTTCTGTTTCTGCTTGTGAGATACAACATAGTTTTGCATAGACAGCAGTGACAAGCTGCTACTCCATGTGTAATGAGACATACAATAGCAACATGATGACAAAGTGCTGACCTGGCAGGACAGCAGAGGTCTTGAGAAGGACACAGGATGTGGCATAGAGGAGCACATCAGCAAACAGATTGCCCACAGTCAGCTACAGTGTGAACCTGGAGGTGGACAAACTGGGTTTAGGGTTTATAAAGAGGACAAAGGGATAACATATTGAAATGGCACCAGGTATAGTAAATTTGGATGTAAAATGGAGCTGCAGACCAGTGGAGAAAGAGAGCAACGAACATATAAAAATTATCCCAAGTAATCCTAGAAGGACGAAGAAGAACATGAACAAACATCAACATGAACATCATATTCTTCTTGGCAAAGGACTCTGGATGCTGACAGCTCCCAGCAACATCCCCCATGACCTCCACCAGTGTGAAACCTCTAGGACACAGGGGAGCGGTGAAAGGATAAGCATAGACTCAAGGAAAAGGGGTTAAATGAAGGAGAGAGAGTATGTGTCTGTGTGCATGTGTGTGATCATTTCACAGCAGTACTCTCACTGCATTGCTATTACTTCATTTCTGAAACAACTGGAGCTGGATTAAAATGGTCTCTCAATATTTCAATTATACTAACAATAGAATCTTGGTTTTACTTCTTCCTTGATATACTTCCTTCCTGACCATAAACAATATTTTCTGTAAAACAGCGGACAACAGGAAATTCAGAATGTCTTCGTTTCATGCCCATGCACAATGAATTACAAGAGACAATGTTTGCTCTATCACCTTTTTTTTTTTTTAGTAATGGAGAAATACAGGAGGTCTTTTTTTTGTGTCATACTAATCCCACTGTTATCAATGCATTCTTCACCCCTAAAGATCAACACACATGGAGATAATTCCGTTTCCTATTTTATGTTTTTCTTCCACACGCTTTTCAAAAAACACAAAAAGCCAGGGGGAAAAAAAAAAGGATGGAGAGAGGACTTTGCAATATCAAGGTTTTCAGACCCTTTTTCAATGGCATTGGATGCCCTTAGAGAGTAAGCACCAGCTAAAGAGGCACTTTAGTGTTACAGTCACAAGCCACAAGAATGGCTTCAAGCTTCTTTTCCTTCCAGTATTGCACTTCCTTGAACTACTCACAGCCCTACATCAACTCTACACAGAACAATCTGCTTGCCCAGATGTGTCACTAAATAGATAGCAGTTCCTGTTGCCCTGTCAGTAAGACTCCTTGGTGAAATGTACTGTCAGGGAAAGTGTTCCAAAAGCCCTGAGAATAATGTCCCTTCTTGATGTGTCTTTAAAAATTCCAACAGATGGCTGAGTTTCTCCACCTTCCTTCCCTCCTTCCCACGTTTAGCTCAGAAAAGTCCTGCCTACATGAATCCAAAGCACGCTGTGAAATGTTCTTCAACTAATCATGTGTGTTTCTGCTAGGAGGAAGCCAAAAACAGTGATACCAGAATGCCAAAGGGCTTCCTACCAACTGCATGAGCCTCCCTCAACTAGTGCAGCTATATACGTGTCCCAGTGTTTCCTTACTATCCCTCAGGGTTTAGAAGATTTGTGACTTTGCATCACACGTCCAGGAAACTTCCAAGGAAAGCGTAAGATTGCAAGAAGTTTAATAGTCAATGAAGAGTCACTGTAACAGAAGAGGGAAGGGGATTTTTTTCTAGACCTCCTGCAACTCTGGTATGTCTCCCCCACAAGAAAATATACTGACACTGGGGAAGAATAAGTAAGCTAAGAGCTCAATGCAGACCATAGTGCTCACATTCTCAGTGGCAGGCTATCAGCCCTGGGTGCAGAAGTGAGGTAAGGGAAGAGAGAGAACTTCCTGCTCTGTTATAAATTCCAGAAATTCCCCCAAAAGAGACCAAACATTAGGATCTCCATAAGGGATTGCACACACTAGGTTGGTAATCACCCACCTGCCAAAAAAAAAAAAAAAATCCCTTGAAACCACAGCTTAGACTCTTTTGTTTTGCCCTGCACTTTGCATTGCACTGTTAGCTTTCTGACTGCCAGCAGAGAATATGAGTTTTTTGAGCTCCATCAAAAGTATGATGAGAGTAAACTTACTTAAGAGGCACACCGTTCATAGGCTGATAGAATTACCCTTCATATCCCTTTTTCTACACAGTCACGCATACAAAGCAGTACTGAGACAGCACAGCTGAAGTACTGTAGGAACAAAAGAAGGCAGCAGAAATTCTTCTCTAAAGTGGTACTGTCATTTTATTAGGATATCATCAAAATTTCCACCTAGGGTTTTCAATTTCATCTCATGGAATAAAGTCATACTTGGGCACCAATTTGTTCATTTAGTTCTTCCTTCAATAAAACACAGGAAAGTGCTGACATGCCTTAGTTCATGAATCCCTCTATAAATCTCTGTGAATTACATTTACATCATCTCATGTCCCACTTGTGGTGTGCACTGCTGTTACATAACTTTTATGTCACATCCTATAGCATCACAGACACTGATGGTGCAGCATGAACCAATGTTGCGCCAGTGGTGATATTTTGCTAATAAACCAAGCTGCCATCTGGGCAGCAAATAAAGTACACAGTCCACTTCTGTGGACAAATCTGACAGGTACATCATTTTGTCTGGATAATGTCACAGACTTCCCATGTAGAACAAAGGATCTACGGAAGAGATTTTCATGGAGGTAAAATTATTCCACCCTTCATTCCATGTTTCTGCATCTGTCTGATGCTGCCTTCCTTCTGCCAGTGTGTGTGTGTGTATGTGTGTATATATATATGTATATATATATGTATATATATATGTATATATATATATGTATATATATATGTGTGTATATATATCTGTGTGTGTATGTATTTATATGTGCGTGAATATATATAGGCTATGTCTATAGCAGTGGTGATCAGATAGAAATTGCTTGAGATGACATGGCTAGAATAAACAAAAGACAAACACAGGTTGACACTATAGTAGATCATGCTATGATTTCTCTGAGGAAATCCAGTGCCTGCACAGCTATGTGACATGCACTAGGGTCTAAAGGAGTATTTATAACAGCTAAAAATCAAGGAAAAGTGAAAACAAAAGGAGCTTTTGGTAGAGAAAATTAAGAAAAGAAAAAAAAAAAGAAAGAGCCATTCTGGCTGCCCTGCCTGGTCCTCACATCACATGGCTGGGCAATGTCACCTTCTATCAGAATTGACAGCATCCTAGGAGTTATAAAACCAGGCAAACAAACAGTTGTGAGAGGTCATGTTTGAAAATAAATACCTCCAGGGCTATATATTTGGCTATCTCTAGGTACCTTAATCATCAGACGAATTCCATAAATGTTGTTATATCAACAACTTCTGCTATAATCAGGCCATTCTTTCTCCCTCTATATATGTGTATGTGTGTGTATGTGTGTGTATGAAGGCTTATATATATCAGCCTTCCTACCTACAGTTATTTGTTTACTTGCATTTAAACACAGATATGCTAAAGGTGAAACTTTCCTGGTTTTGGTTTTGTCCTGCAGAAACTTGCTCAAGGTCCTTTGAAACTGTTGCTGCAGCACTGAGGAGGACACTGTGGAAATGATAAATGGCAAATAAATGATAAAAAAGAAATATAATCCTAAGAACAGCCAGCAGCAGATAGTATCCCTTACTTGACAATAAAATATCGCTCATGAGATTTTTTTCACCTGAAGTAACCATGCAAAAATTCTTCCATGTCATTCCTCACCAAAACCTGTTCTTACAAACAGAAGTAAAAAGCCATTCTGGGGTGACCATCTGTGTTTTCTTACAGTCAGCACTACTGATGTGGCATGCTATGCCCATGTGCCACGGAGGCTATGGGGTGTAAGGGCCAACAGTGTCCTTTACTGTCAGATTGGCTGCTCAGCACAGGGCCCCTGTAATAATGCCAATTTATTGGAATCATGAATAGGCTCCTTTACTCCAGCCTACAGAGAAGCATGAAGTGACTCATAGCTGGGAAAGTAATGGTAGGGTCCAGCTCTCCAAGTACAGTGCCACATGCCGAAAGCAGGCTCTGGAGCAGCAATAATGTACCAACTTTACTACTTACACATCCTACTCTCTTCACCCAGTGATGAAAAGCATTACCAGACTGGCGCTGAATTTGATCAGAAGAGATGCTTCAAACAAACTACATTAAATCCATAAAAATATGTGTGGGGTGTGTATATGTATAAATACATATATTTGTATCTGCATTGGAGAAGAATGGATCAAAACTGCGATAAACAGCAATGATGTACCCTCGAACATTCATATCTTAGTTATATGCCAGCATTAATTTTTAAACTTTCCAGGCTTTGTTGGACTATTCTTGCTCTATCGTTATGCTGCAAGTGGTGAAAGGGACATAACAGACACCCTGCAGGGCAAATAAAAACAACATGCACAGCAGGGCCCTCATGTTACACCAGGGCATAAAGAGGTTTACTTATTTTGATTGTACCATTTTCTAGAATGTACTCTGAGAAAAAAAAAACATGAAAACAGTTACCAGGACAATTTGTTCTTGCCACTTATCATTACTCAAGCTGAAATACTGTCTTGCATCAGTACAAAAATACCTGTATGTCGGCCATGGTTTAACCCCAGCTGCTGAGCACCATGCACTCCCTCTCAACCAGTGGGCTGTGGGAGAGTAAAGGTGAGAAAACTCATGGGTTGAGATAAAGGCAGTTTAACAGGGAAAGCAAAAGCCATGCTCACACACAGAGCAAAACAAGAATTAATTTACTGCTTCCCACATGCAGGTAGGTGTTCAGCCAGCTCCAGGAGAGCCGGGCCCCATCACGGGTAACGCTTACTGGGAAGACAAACACCATCACTCCGTATATCCTCCCCTTCCTCTTTCTTCCCCCCACTTTATATATTCAGCATGATCTCATTTGGTCTGAAATATCCCTGTGGTCAATTGGGGTCACCTGTCCCAGCTGTGTCCTCTCCCAGCATCCCATGCATCCCCAACTTCCTCACCAGTGTGGCAGCACAAAAACCAGAGAAAGCCTTGGCTCCGTGTAAGCCCTGCTCAGCAGTAACAAATACATCTCTATGTTACCAACGCTGTTTTTAACACATATCCAAAACACAGCCCCATATCAGACACTGTGAAGAAAATTAACTCTGCCCCAACCAAAACCAGCACAAAGTCTCAGGCAACATGTGTATCAGAGCAAGAGTTATGCATATTGGAGTGGATAAGGACAGTGGAATTCAAAAAATATAGGGCGAAAGACACAGGAAGAATTGCTACTGTCTTCAAAATTTAGACCTGCTATCATCACGAAAGTATTTTCAGCACAAAAGCAAAGAAAAGGAAGAAATTTTCACTGTGGTGATGACCTGTCCCTCAGATGTCCCTTTGTGTCTTTCAAGATGTGTGACTTTGAAAACCACAGACAGAAGTCCCAGCCATGCTTCAGCTTTTCCAGGAGTCTTTTTGATATGTTCCACACACAGGTACCAAGCTGGTTTGGAAACAGTCTGTTTGGAAAATTTGATGGGGATTATCTAAAAGTCAGAATTTATTCTTTGTGATTTGGCCATTTGTTCATAGAAGAAACACTTCCAACATATGCAGCCTGGTGACAACTGCAATGCCAGCCTTCATAGTTGCTTCTGTTTCTCTACACAAACTGTTCCATGTGTCTCTTCCTATCCCAGTACACTGATGTAAAGCAGCAGCTATGGATAGGAGAGAGGATGCAGCAGCCCTTGGAACAGTAGCAGGAAATGCACAGCATGCACAACCAACAACTGTCCTACAGGTACAAGGTAGTAAGAGGAAAGAGCTGAGTCTAAGAGAGCAGTTTTGAGGGCACTGGGGCAGACAAACAACAGGAACAAAAGGAAAAAAGGACAGATCCTGACACTTCAGCCAGAGACCTGTGCTCTTAAAACAAACAGGAAGAGGTGGGACAGTGCTAACACCAGAAAGTTGCTGCAGCATACGATGTTGCTTGACATTGACAGTCCTTGGTCTCCTCTGTTAAAAAGATTGCAGCAGATCCCTTTTGTCAATCTAATGTTTTCATTCAACCTGATATACCATCTCTCCAGCCTCTGTATCTCCTCTGACATAATATCTCTGTTTCTGTGGCTAAGCTACAACTGTATGCCTACAGTCAAAAGGTACCTATTTATTCCTGACCTGAGTAGTTACAGAAACAGCAGAACAAGCTCTATTCCTGTATGTGTATTTATTACATTTCACTTTTCCCTTTATTAAAGAATACCATAGTGCCATGTTGCCTTCTCCAAGGATCCAGAACACTCCCCATATCTTGACAGTCCACATGCAATTATGGGATTCTTCAAACTTTCTGGATGACTTTGCTCCACAGTCTTCAATCTGTGCTGTAATCCTAAACAGTACTCACCAAAACTATAGTGACCAGGAAAAGTCAAGGCAGAGGTGAAACAGAGTAGAGAAGTGATATAGTTGATCCAACAGAGATGCACACAAAAAGGAGATTTGCTCTTGACTAGAGATACAGAAGTCAGAACATACATTCCCTCACCATGCAGCCAAAGCAATACCTTTGGCAAGGTCTTCTCTCCTACACAAGTTCTTGAAATGTGTCTCCACATCACAGTAAAATATTAAAATAAGGCTCTGATTGTATCACAGGACAACAGTGCAGATATAAAGACCACGTGCTGAAAACTGAATTGTGTGCACCCATCATTCCTATTCCTTCTAGAGGTCATCCCAACTTTAAGTCTGGCATTGATGTTCGCAGAAGTCTTTTCCAAACTTCATGATTCTATGATTCATGATCTCTGAAAAAGCAGCCTCCAAGTACAGGGCAGCTCAGGCCTCTGGTGTGTACAAGCTCACACAAAACTACTCACTTTACTAAACATAATTTCCTGACAGATTCTGTTTGCCCTTGACTCTTCTGAGAGTGCGGAGAGAAGCCTGGCACCCCTCTGCACTACAGAGCAAATCAACTCAGCTGCCATCAACAAACGCAGCCTCATTTTACCCCAACTCTGTTCTGACATGTCTCTGCCCAAGAGACAGAAAGGAGAAAGTCTAATCCAATTCACCCAGAAAGGCCAATACTGAGGAGCATTTTGAACACTTACAATATTCCCTCAGAAGTATGAGAGTGAAACTTTGCAATCAAGCATTCGGGAAAGAAAGCTTAGCTATGAACAGCTTTTATCAGTGATTGGTACCTTGACTACAGCACAAACTAAAGCTTTTCCCGTGATTGTTAGGTCCCACCTGAAAACATCTGGCTCCATGCCAAAGCAAGGGCAAAGCCACTTTGTTTCTATGGTCCTGAACTCTCAATGCAGAGAGGGAGAAACAGCAGGAAAGCTGTTTACCAAGAGCACAGCACAACACAGCACTTCTTTTATTCTTCTACCAGTCACGTATCGCTTCCCAGGCGAAGCTGATCAGATCGAAATGCAAGTGAATGTTCTCTGTCTTGAACTGCTATTATGCAGTAAAACATTAAAAGGTAAGAGACTAAGCTGGAAACACTGCAGTAAATCTATTTTTATGAGGAAGGCCTGCCTCATCTCCAGTGCCAGATGCTCATATTTCAAGCCTTCTTCAGAGCTCCTTCCACAATTCAGTCACATCCTAGTCAAACAATGTTGATTTTAGGACTTACTTGGTTGTTGTTGTGTTGAAGTAATGACTCACAGGTGGTTAAAATATTATGATGTTTTATAAAGGTTACATATTAGCCATTCATTAAAATGTCGCTCAGTATTTTTTAAGTGTCTGAGAAATAATTTAAGAACAGATTTTAAATAGAACATCCTTCCAGAAGATCTGAGAAATACTCACCTATTTTAATATATATATAATACACTTCCATATCTTATTTCCAATAGCTGACTACACCTCAGTTTTTATAAACAGATGCTTGGGAACTGAACTGCTGACATCCATTGAGCTTATTTATCATGAAGAACTGAGTTTGAGACACTGTCTCATAAAAAAACATGGACTCATAGAATCTTTTAGGTTGGAAAAGAGCCTTTAGATCATTGAGTCCAAATGAGCATCACAGGATCCTCATTCAGGTTTCCTAAAGTGCTACCATTTTTGATATGCATTATTAAGATGCAAATATCCAAGCTTCTGTGGAAAATCTGAGAGAAGCAGTTTGTCTGATAAGTGAATATGCCAGAGAAGAGAAAGGATTGGAACTGAGAGAAATAACCAGTAGAATACTGTCTGGCTAAAATTAACACTTTGTAAAGGAGACTGTTTGCTTGCTAGCATCGACAAAAAACAGGGTGCCACCGAGACTGGTGTTGCACAATCTTCAAGCCAGAGAGCCTGCTTCCTGGAGTAGGAAGACAAAACAGGTGCATGTGGCACAAGCTCATCTGAAACTGGAGTTGCACAGAAGTCTCTGGCAGAACCAAAATCTCTGAAGCCCCATTCCAGTGTTCTGGTCAGCTTTGGTATCATCTGAAACAGACCAGTGCTTTCCCTGTCTCCTCAGGTCCTTTGGTTTGTATCAGCTCAGGTCCTCAGAAACTAGTAAGGACAAAGCACAAAGGCTGTGATGCAAAACTGCAAATAGAGACCAACTTCCTAGTGTGTCATATATGGGTGAAGCACAATAACTGATGTACAAATTGTTTCAAGTCACAATAGTTTTAACCATAGTTAGGTTCATTTAACCTAACCCTAATTCAGACACAGTCATTCATCATTCCTCTCACGGAGAGAACTCATTATTTTTAGAGACCAAATCATGTGGTCAGTTTTTAGGTATCCGCATCAGAATGGTAACAATCCCATGCTTACAGTTCTTACTGGAAGCCTGGATGGAGGCACATACATCCAGCCAAACAAGTTCCAGCCAGGATATCTCATACTGCCAGGTCTGGGGAAGTTGGTAGTTTGCATTAACACCTATGGGTCTGGAAGGCATCTGATTTAACTGGGCACACTAAAGAGCTCTCTGAGAATGAAGTCATCTATTTCTGAGGAGACACTACCTATGTATGGCAGTAACGACTCATCTATTCTGCTGCACTCAGAAGCAATGGTATGACTGCTTTCAGGGTTGAGAAGGGAAGTGGAAAAAGGGATTTTGGCTGTTCTCTAGCCTGCTTGTATCTTTCAGTAATTATAAGAATGGAAACAGCTGAAAAGGGCTGATGCAGAAATACAGCACTAATAGACATGCTAATGAGCTCTATTAATAGAGAATAATGATAATAAAGGGAAATTAAGCAAATCTACACAGTGTAGGGGAGAGCTTCAGGTGCAGATGAACATATCAACAACTCTGGGATGAGGTCAGAGAGGAAAAACCATGCTGCAGAAATCAATCAGTGGCTGGCTGTCTGGCTGTCATTTCCTGTAACTACCAAACATTCCCTAAGAAAGAAACATCTCCAGAGTGGAGACTTTTGGCACAAATTGGAAAGGCATCTTGAAGGAACAATCTTTCCGTATTTCTGTTTCTTTGCGCAAGTCTATGCAACCAATGTTCGAAAGAACAACTAACAGACCTCCAGGCTAACCTGGAATGGACTTTTTATCAGAACCCTTGCCTTCCAGGTGCAGTGTTTTTACAAAGCTTTTAAGTGTTTATGAGAACAGATAGAAACCCTGCTGCCTCTCCTCCAGACTTCTAAAAGAGTCTTTTACGTAAACTTATCAAATCAGGAGCTCTACTGAAAGACTGGAGTATAGCAACACTGCACAAAGGCAAAGGCAAACACCCAGGCTGTCATCTGGCCCATAGTCAAGCCAATAGTAAACATGCCTTAGAGCAAAGATAGGAGCACTTCTAAAGGGGAAGAAGGAACAATGAATGATTTGTGTTTTTATCACAGATACTTTATGACTAACTGAACTGGTGTCTTTCCTTAATCACTTATTTTCTAGACAAAGGAAATGCATTAGTGTTCCCTTGTCTGGATTTCAATGAAGCATTGAGCAGCTGCCAGATATTCCACTTAGGATGGAGAGAAAAAGAATTACCCAAAGAAGCTTCAGAAGTCCAAGACACAATTGGCAAAAATAAGGATAGGCGCAAATAACACCCAAAGAATTGAGCTTGAAAGATATGCAAGACCTGAACCAGTTTCGGGGAAATTACATTTACCACACTGATGCTGCTGTGTGGCACAAGGTTTCCAATATGAACAAGTTTGTTCCATGGCTGGGAAAAGTTGGGGAGGGGATAATAACTTTCTTGAGTGGGTTTCTGGCATCCAGTTCAAGGGCTGAGAGTAAATATTTTTTTTCTATTGGTAGTGACTCAGATTTGAGTCCCTTGCTTTCATCTAACTGAGAGAGACGTTTTATTAAAAGTTTAAAGCAATCTTTCTTTGAAAACTCTGTCCTCTTATAAACTTGGCTGAAATCAGCTGACAAGTTCAAAATTTTCCAAGGGAACAAAAAAATGAGTATCGTTTTTCTGCACATCCCCATACATTATTTGATGGCCTTTTTCCTCTAGAAAGCCTGGTGTAAAATATTCATCTATATATAAATAATGTACTAAATTATATCTAATGCAGCACATTTAATTATAATTAAATATTAATATGATATTAAAAAGAAGCACATTAAAAAGAGCATCTGAATCATTGGAAGTGTAAAGGCTGCTGTAAAATTACGTTCTCCATCGCTACTAGATGTTCAGAGCTCTGATATATTAACCCTCTCTGTTTGCAAGCATTTTGTTTGATACTAAATTTGGGAACGCCTTTTCTGAAGGAAAATAGGAAAGAAGACCAGGTGAGCTGGCCTGGGTATGTTCTCTGCTTTTGTTTCTTGCAATGTTGACTCTGTCTTCCTCAAAGATAGAACAAACAAACACGTAAAGGACAGAAGAAAGCCCAAGTACCATTGAAAGTACAGCTTCTGTAGCTTAGCACCAAGTGCCCAGCTTTGCAGAACTCCTGTGCTGATGGAGGGCACAACCAACACCTGTGCTGATTGTCTCAAGCTTTGCATAAGATTGCTTTCCTCACACACACAGCCTTAAAAATAATTAAATTCCCTACCAACTTAGCTATGCACAAGCTCTGTTGACTGCACAGCCTCTATCAAGCAGAGGACAGATATTAAACAATGTTTTGCTAGCTGCGGCAAACCCTCTGTGCCTGTACTTTGTGGGAGATGGAGAACAGCTTTTATCATGTCTAATCACTACAAATCTAAGCCCAAATCAATATGGACTACAGCAGGGTTTACCACCTGCAACTTAGGTACTATTGAGAATAAAGAGGGAAAATGGAGATAGAGAGAAAGGTAGTGAAGCCAGGCAGCCACAACTAACCTCTCCCTTTCCCAGGTTACTAGTTCAGGGTATATAATGTGCTGCATCCTCTCTAGTCAGAAATCATTATTTTAGGGGGGAAAAAAAAAAGATATAAAACCATGGTTTCTTTCTTCTGCGAAAAGATTAGACTCCTAACATCAAATTCTGTAACCCAGAGATCCACCAGTTTCCCTGGTTCAGTGAGTTCATCAGAGGACCTCATTGTTCAGCTGAGGTCAAGGGCACAGTACTCAGCTAAATTGTGTCATCAGTTTGGTAAAATATTTTCACAAGGATGAAATTACACTGTATTGTGGGAACCAAATGTTGCAGAAAGTACCTGTCTTTCTTTTGGAACAACTAACGACATGATCAGATGCAAAGGAAATAGACACTTTGTAGGGCTTTCAGCTTCACCTACAGACTTTCTGTTCCTGACCTACTCACAGACTCACTTGGTAGATATTTTCTCTCATCCTACAATCACTTGGTAGATATTTTCTCTCATCCTACAGTCCCTCTCCCATCCTGTTCCTTTTCAAAAGAGGAACCAGTTTTTAAACATAGAATCAATAGATTCACACAATGGTTTGGAGACCTTACAGATGATTTCCCATTCCCGCAACATAGGCAGGGTTGTTACCCACCAGATCAGGTTGGTCAGGGCTCTATCCAACCTGGTCTTGAACACTTCCAGGGATGGGGCATTCACAGCTTCTCTGGGCAACCTGTTCCTGTGTCTCACCACCCTCACAGTAAAGAATTTCTTCCTAACATTTAATCTAAACCTCTCCTCTTTCCATTTAAAACCATTGCCCCTTGGCCTGTCACTACATGCCCTTGTGAAAAGTCCTCCTATATTTTATTACCGCCATTTACATACTAAAAGGTCACAATGAGGTCCCCCTGGAGTCTTACTTTCTCCGGGCTGAACAAACCACTCCCATCCCTCTGATCATCTTCATGGCGCTCCTCTGGACCTCCTCCAACAGGTCCATGTCTTTTCTATGCTGAGGACCACAGACCTGGATGCACTGCTCCAGGTGGGGTCTCATGAGGGCAGAGTAGAGAGGCAGAATCACCTTCCTCAGCCAGCCGGCCATGCTGCTTTTCATGCAGCCCAGGATGCTGGCTGCCCAGCATTCTGGGCTATGAGGGCACATTCCTGCATTATGTCCAGCTTTTCATCCACAACAGCATCCAAGTCCTTCTCTGCAGGGCTGATCTCAATGAGTTCATCTCCCAGACTGTAGTTATGTCTGGGATTGCCCTGACTCTGGTGCAGCACCTGGCACTTGGACATGTTGACCCTCATGAGGTTGTCATGGGCCCACTTCCCAAGTTTGTCCGGGTCCCTCTGGATGGCATCCCTGCCTTCTGTCGTGTCAGCTGCACTGCTCAGCTTTGTGTCATCTGCACACTTGCTGAGGGTGCACTCGGTCCCACTGTCTGTGTCATTGATGAAGTCATTGAAGAGCACCAGTCCCAAGACAGAGCCCTGAGGGCCACCACTTGTCACCAGCTTCCACCTGGATAAAGAGCCATTGACCACAGCTCTCTGGCTGCATCCATGCAATCAAATCCTTATTCACTGAGTAATCTATCCATCAAATCCTTGTATCTCCTATTTGGACATAAGGATATCACATGGGACTATGTCAAAGGCCGTACAGAAATCTAGGTAGGTGACACCTCTATTTCTTCTCTTGTCAACCATTGATGCCACTCCATCACAGAAAGTCACCTGATTGGTAGGCACAATTTGCTCTTAGTAAAGCTGTGCTGGCTGTCTCAGATCATGCCCCTGTCTTGCACATGCCTTGACATCGCTTCCATGAGGATCTGCTCCATGGTCTTCCCAGGCACGAGGTGAGGCTCACTGGTCTGTAGTTCCCTGGACCTTCCCTTTTCCCCTTTATAAAAATAATAGTGATTTTTCCCTTTATCCAGTCACTGGGGACTTTGCCTGACTGCAACAACTTTTCAGATCTGATGTGGAATGTCTTGGCAGCAGCATCAGCCAGTTCCCTCAGGACTCTGGGATGTATGTTGTCAGGCCCCATAGACCTGTTTCATAGACCAGTTTCATCAGGTGGTCTTGAACCTGCTCTTTGCTTTCAGTGGGAAGGACTTCACACCCCAACCTCCACCTGGAGGCTGAGGGACTTGGGAAGCCTGACTGCTAGGGCAGACTGAGGCAAAGAACCTGTTGAGTCCTCAGCCTTGTCCCTATCCTTTGTCACTTGTTCTCCCTTCTTATTTTTCAGGAGGTACATTTTCCTTGGCCTTTCTTTTCTGACCTATTTACATATAGAAACTCTTCTTGTTATTCTTCACATCCCTTGCCAAGTTCCATTCCATCTGTGTCTTAGCTTTGCTGATCCCATCCCCACACATCTAAACTGTGTCCTCGTACTCTCCCTAAGCCACAGGTCCTGGCTTCCGCTCCTGCATTTCCAGCTCAATGGAACCCTCTTCTTAATAGGAACTTCTAGGGACTTGGATAAAGTCAATAATTAATACTTGAATAAAGCCAATAATTAATAAATAATAATTATGCACACAGCACAGGACCATGGTGGCAGGGTTCACATTAGCATTTCCCAACTTTCAAGTGCCCAACCATGCAACATTTATACCCTTTTAACACAGGTTTTCTGGGGGAGTTTGAAATTGTTTATGAAGCACTTTGCACATGAAAAGCCCCTGTTTAAATGGCATATATTTATTATTAATGGTAATAATGCAGGTGCAGCAGCAGGCAAGCACAGTTGCCTTTTTGAGGATCACAACAAGAACAAAAAAGCTTTTAAAGTTCAACAGAAATAAACATAAGCCCTTTGGTAGCAAATTCTTGGCTCAACACTAAATAAAGTATGAGGAAGCCAGAGTTGAGGAGATACTGGCTAATGTCCTGTACATTTGGGATACTTGGTGATCCATGATAATGAAAGTCTTATGGTACTTAAATGGGAAGCAGAGTTTCTAGGTCCCTGTGCACTGTGAAATTAAGACTCTGGAATAGTATGTTATTTCAGCTGACACAAATAAAAGCAGAAAAAAAAACCAGCAAGAGATTGTCTAGCACAAACTAACAAGCACCATGTCAGTCCCTGGCCCATTAATCCAGTCAACATCTCCACTTCTTCCCTTAATCCCATGAAGCAACATGTGAGAGGTGCCTATACTAGAGACTCATCAACAAGGTCTCCCTCCTCTTATTCTGCTCAACAGGGAAAATTGTGTAATATCCTACACTTTTCATCCTATCCTTCCTCATAACCCCAACCATCTGCTGAAGACAGGCAGATAGAGAAGAGCCAACATATTTATACATCACCTCACCCCATGGTCAAGTGAAGGGCAAAGCTGGCTTCTGCTCTCCTTCCTGGTCCTTGTATCACACCCAAATAACCTTTGGAAAAATAACACAAAGACAGCAAATGTCCTCAGTGCTTGACTGCTAGGCAAGGCAAAGACATAAATCCCTTATTTGAAGAGTCTGGAAGGAAAGGAGCAGGGACCACCACGTGCCACACAGCTGCTGGAGCAGCAGGCCAGCTAAGAGGTTATGGCTCAGGGCTAGGACAGAACCACAGGATCACTCAGCTAGATGCATTACTGGTCACCTGGCACTAGACAGTTTCCTTCCCTTCCTGGGGGCTAGAGATCAAATCTTCTTTTAATGGCTTCATTTAGCAAGCCACAACTACACAAGCTCTGAAAGACTAGAGGGGAGCTTGTTGTGCCATTCTACTTTCAAGCCCTGTTCTGTCCTGGTGTACTACCCTCCTTCAGAAACAAAAGCTCTCCCTCCAGACTCCGTGTGGTTAGTTCCTGAAGACAATGGAGGGAATACTAAACAGTGTTCAACCCTGGGGTTTCTAATTAGTTTCCTACACCTGTACTTCTTTAAATCAGTCTTCAAATTAGAGAAAATGTTCATATTTTCTTGCTTTTCTTTCCCCTGAATATCTAATTCAGCCTCATGAACAGATCTCTCCTCTCCTCTGCATTGGTAAAGACACCAATGTGACTGCTGACAGGTGACAAGTTGCATAGTACATTTACATCTGCCTCAAGCCAAAAATCACCAGCAGTGTTGTTATGGCTCCAGACTGTTCTGGGGTGCCAAGTTAAAAACTAACTGGTGTCTGTAAACAAATGCATGACAAAACCCCTTCCAGGACTTTGGATAACAGCTTCTGTTGGTGCCCTGGCAGGAAAAGCTAGCCAACAACCACACTTGAGAAGGACTCAGGGCAGGAATGTGGACCAGGTTATGAATCATCTCTCACCTGCTTTGTACACTGAAGCTCCATTGGGATGCAAAGGAGGAAAAAAGATCCAATGCTATTTCCACAATCCAGGTGGGTACAGGAGACACTGTAATAAGCTGGTGAAAGACACATGAACACTTAACAGGCTTGTATCGATTACTTACATGGGATTCAGAGACTCACTGGGGAACAATCACAGACCACCACAGTCGTTAATAGTGAAGACAGAGTATCAGAGGCCTAATTGCAAAAACTCCAACCCCAAGCTCAAAGAAGTCAGACAGATTTTTTTCTGATGACTTCCACACACTCAGAAATTTTAAAGAACGATTCTGATCTCTGTTTTGGAAACAGATTTAGCTACAGCTAATTGTGTAACAGCTATATAGCTACTACTTGAATCACTTTCAGCTGTTGGCTGTACTAAGTTCTGATGCATTCTCTCTACAGGTGGACTTCAGGGATGAAGCTTCATCCTGGTTTTGGAAACAAACCCTGTAATTATCTTACACAAGAGTGTTAACTCAGATCATCTTAGTTGTCAACACTTTTGCATAAATTTCAGCAACATGAAGGGATTCAACATACAAAGGGCAGTGTCAAACAGCAGTGTATTAAGTTAAGCAGTAATATTTCCCAAAAGAACCAGATTGTAGTTCAGATATCTTCTAGCATTTTATTAATGAGCTGGAAGATTAGGGTCAACAGTATGCTATTTAAATTCACAGAAACACTGAATTTGGAAGTGTTAACATCATCTCTGGGGCCTCAGAAGTGGTATGGAACACAGACAGGAAGAAGAAATGCATAGTTCACTTGGAAAGTACCACATTCCTACATCTGAGAAGATCCAGCTCTTCTGTGGGGAGAGAATATTTCCTTGGGGGCACATAACAAGTAATACTTACTCTCCTCTACAAACTGAGCTTTGATGGGGTTTGAACATAATTATTGTGCTTAATTCACACTTTGAGAAACACTTAGACATTTGTCCTGATTTCAGCTGAGACAGAGGTAATTTTCTTCTCAGAAGCTCACCCTACTGTTGTAAATGAGTGTCTAAGGTCTCTGGAGAGTCATGGGCAAAGGTATTGGCAAAAGCAGGTTTAATATAAAAGTGAAAGCACAAAAAGTTCATTGGAAAGCTTCACTCAACTACATACTAGATGATTAAAGCACACAGAGAGAAAACAAACTAAAATCAAAAATCAATCAATTTAAAACTAAAATCAACAAAAAAATCATCAGTGTGGAGACAGAGGATGGAAAAAGGGCAAAGACAGGAAAGGGTAAGGATTAAAAAGAATAAAGTAAACCCTCCCGTTGAGTCACAAGGTTCAGAGCGCACCCCCTTGTCAAACTTGGCCCTGGACTTGAACAGTGGTTTAGGCCTGAAGTTTTAACAGCTATTAAGATCAACAGCACTTAATCGATAACCTAATTTAGACACTCTAACAAAAGATTCTATAGAATTTACTATAAGCACAACTGTTACTCACAGGCCTAACTTACTTACCAGTCTAATGTACTTAAAAATCTAAGAGAACTCTTGTTTAACTCCTCTTCTCTGTTCAAAAGCATCTCCTGTCTCTCCTGCTGAAAGCAGGGCCCTGTCGTGTTCGAGGCTCTGGTACTCCTTATGACTGAGGTAGAGAATTGTTACTTCTCATCAGTGTTGCCCACTGAATGACTTGCTCAGTAGCTGTCCATGCCTGTTGCCTTCCTGAGGAGACTGAAGCGTGCACACACATCACAAGTTGTCTACTGTCAAATTTCCCACATTCTCTAAATGCAGAATGAGGAGTGGGTACATTAAGAGAAAGGGCTTGCCCAGGTCAGCACTAAGTCAGAAAAAAATCACATGCAAACTGATTCCCAGCCCCTTTCTCTGCTTGCATTCCAAGTGCTCGTATTACAGGTGCAAAGTGAATGCAGAGTTCAACTGCATGCATTAAGTAGTTTCATGCAGATCATCCCCCTTTTGATTCATCACGTACAGAGCTGTTCTATGCTCTTTAAAGTTTTGTTTGTTTTCCTATTGGAGTCCTAAAAGCATTGAGAAATTTTCACCTGCACTCACATTTTCCACTCTGTTTTTTATTTTTCAGTTCCTCCAGAGGCTTTACTTTTGCATACCTGTTTGCAATCAGAACCACTTCACAGTCACGTTTCCACTTCAGTGTAATACCCACATCATTATTAAAACCACCTACAGCTCCCTGAAAAACTTTATCATTTATTTTGAGAAAGGAAACAATCAGCACAAGAGTATTATCAGTCTCATTGTATTTTCAGTCACAATGGATTTATGATTTACTATGGTCTCCTTAACAGTTTGATGTGCTTTTTGTTCCACAGCATGGTCAGCCTGAAGACAGTAGAGGGAAATATGACCAAATACTTAGAAAAGCAGAACCATTCAATGGAACCTGCATTTAAATCAAAAACAAATAGGTTTTGCAGAGCACTGAATTCAACAAAGGAAGTATAACCTGATTCTTATCTCATCTCCTCTCCCTCCAGTAGGTTCATTGAGATTACCCTTTTTTACCTTCTCATTTGTTTCCTAAGAAGTAATATTTATAATGGATAGTAGGGGTCTTGAAAGGGTATCAGTTGCAGATATAAAAATAAATTGAAGCAAGTAAAGCTACTAAAATTCTGATCAGGCGTCATCCTTAGATAATCAAACTTGTTTGCACTAGAGTCATTAAAATGGGATACTCAGAACACTTTTCATCCATGCACAAGAAATGTCCTGGGTTCTAGGAGAGGTTTCCCACCCAGGCTGTTATGCTTGATATAGGATAACTTTGTTTTGGAAGGAAAAGCATTTTATTAAAGTCACCTAAGCTGCTCTGGGTATACTGTCTGGCTTGAAATTTCTCCCAACATGCCCATGTTACAGGACTGCAGCTGCAAATGCAAACGACAAGTACTCAAAGGGAAGGTAAGAATGATTCTGTAAGCAAGAGCACTCAGCCAAACAGTGCTGATCTGAGTGTGGTGCTCGGAAGGTGGCAAAGAAGATCTATTTTCCATTATCAGCTGAAGCATCATCTCTTAGCATTGTTATATTTTCTGGCCTAGTTGAAGTGAAATTTTTGCAAATCTTGGGAACAAAAAGTATTTTACAGCATATCACCCTGCCTAGACTGTGAATGGTCATCCCCAGGGTGTCATATTTTAAAACTAATGATGCCTGTTCCCTCTGAAAACTGGTTGTAGTTTCTTACCGGAATACATTTTCCCACTGCAGACAAACCCTGGTCTCCTCCAGGCACACCCTGACCTGGAAGCTACATCCGTAATGTGTATTCCAGTGTGGGCTCTTGAAAATGTGGTCCTCCCTGTCATCCCTTCACCTAGAGTGCCCTGAAGGCAGTGACAGCACCTAGACCAGAAACAGAAAGTTCCTCTCCACTCCTCACAGACGCGAGAGGCATGATGAGGACATGGGCAAAGCAGAGAGGCTGAAGAAAGATGAAAGCCTAGACAAAATTTTCTGGAAGAAAAGGAGGAAGAGGAAAGTAAAATGGAGGAAATAATTAAAATAAAGGGACCAAAGACAGCATCAGAGATGCCTTCCTTCCTTCACCTTTAGGTCCTCCAGAAGTCTTACTGACTTCTGTTCAAAAATATCTGTTGGCACCTCCAAACTTTAGAGAGAGAAGCTCATGATGATAAGGACAAGTCATTCCCGATATGTGAGCTTTGGCACAAGAATAAGCAGAACAAGCACTTTATGGCAGCCAATAGCTCAAAGTATGAATGGCAAAGGAGGTTAAGTCACTACTTATTTTAATTTTTTTCTGCAGTATATTAGTGAAATTTCAAGGTCTCTGGATCTTTTTCCACTGAAAACCATGATTTTCTAACTAAGAATCAGTCTCAGTGAGTAAAACAGAGAATCTTCCAATCTTTCACTATGATACACAAAAATTTATTTAAAGGCATTTGAAAATAAATTATTGGGAGAATTAAATAAGCACTGCCATTTTTCAGACTGGCTCCTCAAATCAAAAAGCTAGCCTACAGACCTGTGTTTCATCTCTTTATTATTCAATGGAATTCAAATCAAATAAAGCCATCAGAAATTAGAGTGGGCTCCTCATATTAAAATTATCACTCAAGTGTTAAATTTTAGTGCTGATTATATTGTATAACTTTTCAGGTTTCCTAACTGATGCAATACAAAGTCGCAGAACCAGTGAAATGCCAAGAATAACACATTATCTGAGAACAAGTTCCAGGCTCTGAATGCAAAATAGCTGTAACCAGGAGCTGCAGCTGTAGATCTGTCATTTGGTGCAGAGGTTTCCACAGGTCATAGAGTACTTTGGGATCAAATCACTCTTTCAATGACAGATATATATGCAAATTCCTTCAAATCCAACCAATTAATTTGATTTAAGCCAAGAGATTTAAGGTCCTGTTTTATTTTCTGGTGCATTGTCCCACTGTTTTATTTATACACTGCTTCTCCTCAGGTCTTCAGATCAGCAGTTCAACGAATCAGACAGCCCCTGCTAACAGCAAGATGCTTTGGATGTCATTCAACCAGGTGGTAAAGTAAAAACAAATACTTCCTTTCTTCTTTACAAATGTGCAGCTTTTCCAGAGGGTCTTACATACCACTTGTTCTTGGAATTTACTGTTGAGTTCATAAATATAAAACCTATTTATTTTATTAACCTGAGAGAGGATGTGTACAACTGTATCAACACTTGATTCACATGCAAAAATAAAGTTGGTCACTGTAGAGGTCTATTTTCCACTTTCCAGCTCAATTTGCTCTTCACAGCTCTGCCCGTGGTATTGTCCCAGCTACAAACAACTGCAAAAGTCAGGAATTGCACATGAAGAAGACTTCCTATGCAGTAGTGCAATGAGACCACAATGATCAAGGGAGACGTAATGCCCAGTCTGAAACTGATTAGGACAGTGGGATCATTATATTCTTAAGAGACCTGGAATGGCTGCTTAGATCTTCCTACAAAATTATCCAGAGGCAAATGAAAAACATCTTTCCTGAGGAAACACCCACAGTATGTAAGAGCAGGTCTTACAAACTAAAAAGCACTGCATCTGCAGAGCCATTGAGCCGGAGCAGTCAGGTAGGCAGAGCAGGCTGAATTAACTGAGGCACACCTGAAACCTTCCCTGCATCCATACTCATGAGCTAGCTCTGATCAGTGCTTGCTCAGAGCGTCAGCGCGCTGTGTTTCTGGAATGCAGGAGAGAGGAACAAGGCTAGATACACAGCAGGCACTAAATATGTTGCCAGAGGCCTGTCCTGGTATTCCCAGCAAACCTCCAGCTTCAGCTCTGGCATCTGAAGCATCTCCTCCCACTCCTTCTGCGCTGACCTTGGTGTCTGCACAGCCATTCCTCTCTCATGTCCTCACTCTTCTCTGCCCTGGCTGCAATTGCTTTTTTGCAGTAACTTTTTTTCCTGCTTAAACGTGTTACCACAGAGGCATTACTGCTGTTCTCTGTTTGGCTCAGATTTGGCCAGTGGGTCTGTCCTAGAGCCGGCTGGCATTGACTCTGTTAGACATTGGGGAAGCTTCTGGAAGCTTCACACAGAAGCTCCTGTAGCTCCTCTCCCCCCCACACCACCACTCACCACCCACCACTGCCACTACCAAAACCTGGCCACAAAAACCAAATGCAGCATTTAATTTCCTCAGCAAAGTGGATAAAATAGGAATAATAAGATAACCTATGAAAGGGGGTTAAAAACAACAAATACAACTTACCAGATAAAAAGAATGTTCTGCAAATTGTCGGGCCTACTTGCTGCTCTTCATCTTCGTGGCTTTAATTATACCATGAAAGGCTGGGTCCCACATACAAAATCAGGAAAAAGCAGAATTGATTCACTGAACTGCTGAATAAGTTACAGTTTTCACAGTTGTGTAGAGCCAGTGACAGAACAGGTGAAGCAAGCTGGTAGGGTAAGGCAGACATAAATGTCTTATCCACAGCCTACAGCTTTGGCCAGCCAGCTGTGGAAAGACTGCATTCAAGAAATTTGCTGAGCTTCTTTATATGAGTATCTGGACTCACAAAGAGAGATAGAAAATGACTGGTGGATGTGCTCCATTCCAAGTCAATGCACAGGCATAATTTTTCTGAGAGTGTATTTCCCAACTAAGGATTCAGCTTTCTGCTCCCCAAACAGCAATACCCTAGGATGTTGTCCTGCAGTGAGCCAGACCTACCATCTGAATGCTTATGTTTCCAAATGGCTCCCATCATTGACTATTTCCCAAAAATTCTTGTATGTCATGGCAAAACAACTTTCCAAGGCCCATCAAAAGGTGGTTCTGACATCAAATTGGAGAGGTTGGGCAGGTTACCCACAGTTTGTAGTTTTAAGTGGGTTAGCTCAGATGTTTCTGTAGAACCCTTCTCTCCAATTATCAACTCCCAATCCACAAAGGATTCCTTAGGATCACTGTTCTAAAAAACAGCTCAAACTGCCAGAACACCTCTGAAGACAAAGCTTTTTGCTAGAAACAGCTCTATATTGGTGCAGAGCCAGATTTTCTGTGTCTTTCATATTAATCCACAGTTTCATTATATAAAGTTTACAAAGTATAAATACATCCAATTACAGAATTTCAAATTCCATCCAGAAATAGGAAGGGAGCAAGCACACAATTAGCAAAGTCCTTAATGCAGTTTCATAAAGCCCATAGCAATTAAGTTGCAAAGTACCATAATTTACATGATCAAACAAAAACAGGAGTGGGAGTAGGAATGTTTGCTTCATAAACAAATGTCACAAACAGCTTTAATACAAGACTGTACAATAAGCAACAGCAGGGACAACATTGCTTAAGTGATTCTGACTACTGCCTGCAGAGATTCAGGTTACCTCCAGATGGGCCAGGATTTGTGAAAAAGAGGCTGAAAAAGGATGGACTGTTTCTGTCAGAGGTTCCATGCCAGAGACAACAGCTAAAATATGCCAAGATCCACATAAGTGCCTGGCCACAGAAAGCGTATCAAAGAAACATAATGCAAATTGGGAACATCACATCACATTTTAGTGATACCCTGTGCCTATACCCCCGAAACATCAACAGGAATGTTTAAAATCCCAGCATTTTCATGCTTTACTGGATATGAAATCATTACAATTTCCTAAGGGAAAGGGTTCCCATAGGATACGTATAAATGCCAGCCTTCTGCCCTCTTTGCCACCGTGGTAAGAATTATCTGGGCTCCAAAAGAGTGGGAAGCCTAAATCCCTCTCTGAGGCCCTATTTGAGGAACAACAGTCCTTAACTTCATTGGGAAAAGTTGCTCTGCACCTTCATCAAGCATCATCAGTTAGTGTTGTGGCTGCTCAAGACAATGATACCAGTTAATCTCAAAGCTGCCTCGCAGCCTTTGGGCCATGCTGTAAAATTTTTGTGTGTAGGGTATGGTTTAGCCCAAGTTTTCCTATGAAAACTAGTCTTTCAGGAGCTAAAGAGAACATGCCAGTCCTCCAGACTGTCTCTCAGCTAAATGCCTGACAGGTAAGGGCACCAGGACTTCCAGCTTACTTCAGGCAGGCTGCTGAAAACTAGGAGAAACTTGACTCAAAACTGTATTCATAAACTGCAAGAGAAATGCGCCATTTCCCCTCTGCATAAGTGCAAAAATTATGTGAAAATGTCACAAAATCCCCACAGGAGAGAAATCTGAATTTTAAACAGCTCACCTCTGAAATTCATCAGCATTCTGATACACTTGATGCCACACCAAACAAAACAAGCATAGCTCATCTTTTCCATCTGTGCACACAAACTACAATAGCCAAGGCTGCAGAGAGGAATTATCTAGTGCCTCAATATCCTATCCCTTCACTGTTCCCTCATTAAACTTGAGCAGATAGAGTACAATATCATCAGCTACAAGGAAGGCTTTTACTGGTGAAAAAGCGTAAATAATGGTGTTCAAGAATAGCAAATGGCCCTTGGAAGCATTAAATTCCCCAGCAATTTCACAGCTTAAAAATTGTAACAAAATCAATTCTGCTAAAGTTCTGTAAATGTCACATCAGCAATTTAAGAAAATGTTTTCCAGCTGTTTTCCTCACAGAACTGTAAATATCCTATATTTTAAGTAACACTAAGCAGTCAAAGGCCTGGAGCACTTGCAGATGTCATGCTTCCCTAAACGGGCCAAAATATTCCAGTAAAATGATTTTGTTATTTCTAAGTCCTGTATAATGCCTCAACAGTTTTCAAAAACATGCATCGTGAAAGATGAATGACAAAAAACCTGCCTGAAATGCTTCCCCATTTTGCTGGTGCCATAAATTTCACACCAGAATCCTCCACCGCCGCATGAGCCCTTCCATGAGGAGCACAGAGTGGTGGTGTTGCCCAGAAAATTGGATTTGTTACCTGCTGTTCTACAAGCCAATAATTACATACTCGAGAGAGGCATTGATTATTTCTTCCACACTTGTGCTAGCCTGTGTGCACGGAGGTTTTCCACAAGTGAAGCACACTAGTAGGACCTTCTGCACTCTTATTTATGCTCAGAAATTCAGAGTTTGCAACTTCACAAGTGCAGCACTTCGATTACAATTGGTTAGTAGTCTCCACACAAGTCAGGTAATCCCATCTAACTTCTATGCATGCCCAAGGGAAAGGTCTTCACTGGGCATGGGTCTTTTTGGCTCATAGGCATGATTTTCAGCATTATAATAAAGATAGTTCCACTAAAAGATACATGGACCTTGAGTCTTTTGACAAGTTGGCAATGTATCCTTAGATGTACAACGTCTTGATTTACTACATTCTTGTAGCTTATTAGTTCCAGGATGTCCTTGACTAAGGAATGCTAACTGTTTGTTCCACTAATTAAGAGTCCTTTCTTGCAAATTAGGAAAGTTTTAATTAGCCAACTTAAAGTATATAAAGAACATCCCAACCTAAGATAATTTTGACATATTCCACATTCTACAATGTTGATACTGAGGAAAACTGTCACTTTTCACACCCACAAATCAGTCCTGCTGCTTCAGTCTAGAATAAAAAAGGGGCTCTACTGCAAATTACAGATAATCTTTAAGGTAATATCAAGAAAAGACAAGGAAATTTGTCAAGACATTTGAAGTTCAGTGTCTGCTCTGTGCTTAATTTTGCTGCTATGCTCTGCAGAGAGATTGGATGTATACATGAGCATAGTATTTGTGCTTGCATCCAGAGCCAGGAATATCTATGACACACACACGCTAATACCCACCTCCTGTGATCATTAAATTCTACTAAAAACCTTTCAGCTGTGGAAAAGCTTCCTTTCTAGCTTTCATGGATGCACAGAAATGTGGGTGCCCTGTTCAGTCCCCCTGGGTTTGCAAGAGAAATGAAAACCTTCCTCATGCTTCCAAAGGCTTTGTAACTGGAAGACCATTGCTTTAGGCTTCCCACCAGTGCTGGTCCCACTGGGAGAGTTTGGCCAGGGGTTGAACACTGGATCCACAGTATAACTGGAGGTGACTGGACCATAAGAGACACTTGTGACAGCATGGATAAAAAACCCCAAATGCACACAAACACACTTCTTCAGTCTCCTAGAAGGGAATGGTGGGAATCGCCTGTATGTGTCACTCACAGCTTCTTCTGGAGGAGACTAAGAGTAGCAAATACAAAAACCTGCTTTGCTGAGTCTGAGTCTGTCAGATCATTAGAACTCTTTTTTTAATTCCCTTGCCTCAGCCTTTGTGACAGGCACATCTGACGCCCTACTTTGTAAAAGCCAGCAACAATCAAGTTCCTCCCTCCCTGCCTCGCTGCTGAGTCGGGACAAACTCACCTTTACGGAGCCATCATTGCATTCTTAACCAGATCAGACACAAACCAACCATGTATCTTTTCCCCACCTCAGGTTACAGGTAGCTGTGCAGTTCTGCTCCTGTGACACACCAGGTGACTATCCAAGGAGTCATCGGCCAGGCAATCTCTACACCAACAAAACTTGCCCTACCTGGGATCCCCAGAGCATGTTCAATATGTTTCCAGCTGTTCTGTGTTTGTTAGCCACAGTCAGTGTGCAGGTGTTGCCTCTGTGTTGAGTCATCAGGCCAAGGACATGGGCGGTGCCTGTCCATATCCAGCCATGGCATATCCAGCCATCACCATCCTGACTGCATGAGATTCACCTCAGCCATCTGCTGCACCCTCAAGGCTGAGGAGTAATATGGGACCCTACTCCCAGATCCTTCTGAGAGGACCCAAGACCTTATCCCAAAGGGGAGTTTGCTTGGCAACTCACTTCTCTGGAAGACAGCCAGAAACTAGAAAGCTAGAAGCCACTGGGGATCTGGCTGTAGGTGGCTCCCTCACAGCTCTTCACCTATCAACACCTGCATACAACCTCTCAGAGAGAGAATTGGGTCGTGGCTGACATTAAGAGGCACAAATTTCCATCCTGTCTCCGGCACTGCCACCTGCTGAGTAGAAGACCCATGTCAGCACATGCCAACCCACCTCAGCCTCAACCAAAACCAAAGTGCCAATACAGATATTATAAACTCTTCTTCTCTTCCCCCTGTGGAGGGGGAGTTTTTTCAAAAATTTATTGCTCTGAAATGCTAGTAAAGGTCAAAATCATCTGGAGGTAATTAAAAACTTAGACCAGACTACGAACCCTCTGCTCGTGGTCTGACACATCTGGCAGAAAGCACAGCTATGGAATCACAGTTGTACTGGCCACGGCAAGAAGTGGAGGCTGAAACAAATATTTGGGACTTTTATCTTTGAAACACTTCACAAATGTTAAAACAGTCCCAGGCAGGCCTGCATCTTTTTACTACACAGTCAGTGCAAATTCAGTGAGAAAAGAAAACTGACCTCCTCCCTGGTAGCAATTTGACTCCTTGTGAGAGACAGAACTCCTGCCAACTTAAGCAGTGGATGGACATTGCTGCAGGATTTGATTTGAGAATGGTATGGATTGAGTAATCGTATCCACTACAACTTTTAATCAGTTCAGCTGAGGTAGGTGTATCTGTGCCTCCTGCATGATTTCACACATTTGCTGGGTGTGGCAGCTCGAAAGACACTCCACAGAACCTTCTACAAACAAATCAGCTGTGTTCACACTTGATACCTGTGTTTATCAGCTTGGATTTTAAGTTTTTTAAACTAGACATGCTAGGCTTGTGAAGATTCATAGCCCTCAAAGGACTGAGTAACTACAGCTTCAAATATGACCTTGGCACTGCACTACTGTCAGGTTGTTACTTACTTGTTAGCAAGCTTCCTATTTATGGAAACTTTTCTTCGGCACAAATCACACAAGAGGCTACTAAAACTTTCACAGTCTTTAAAAACCTGGTTACAGATGAATGCAGGAGTCCATACAGTATAGCCCTCCTTCTGTACTGGTTAATTTAAATTATTTGAGAATTTTGTTTTGCATTTAATCCCACGATTTGGGATTGGGCAACGCTGCATTCCAATTACTAGACCACATGCTGGTTTGACTGGAACTTTTAAAAGTCTTTAATTTATTTGGGCTGAAATTTTCTGTGACTCATTTCATTCCCAAGGTGGTCTGAGAAAAGAAATCTGCTCATAGTTGTTTCTGAATTCTGCTTCCATATAAGCTGTAGCATTTCTTAAGGTGTTTCAACTACAAACTGGTAACTCAGTAGCTAAATGTTTACTGTTTATTTTTATTTCTCCTATATCTTGTGGAGCTGAGACCACTCCACTCAATGCTGGGGGTTATATTAAGGGAATTCACATAATTAATATGCTTTTCACTATTTGCAATTTACTGAACAGAAGGTTTGCTAAACTGCACCTGTTCACACCCTATCTGGCTCCAATAACAACAACACCCTGTGAAAACATCGGGGTCTGAGTTGCTCTTTCACCTCCATCTCTCTCTGACTGTGGATTCCGTGGTCCTTAAGATACACTGGAAAGTCTGTGACAGCTCAGCTGGGGACTTGGGGCTCCATGGGTATGAGAGTCCTCAGCTATGAATGATTATGCTTCACCAAGTAAAGAAGTAAAGATTTTACAGACTCCTATTTCTATTACTTTTAGGGAATTTTTATCCAAAACACTTCTCTGAATTACTTTATTAAATCCAGAGTCTGAAAAATCAGGAAATGCATCATTAGATGACAAAGATTTTGATTAAATCAACACATCTACAACTTTCTTTATTAACTGCCTCAAGATTTGGCAAGAATTTTCAGAAAGAAGATAAAGAGAAGGTTTCACAGTCCTGAGGCTGCTGGATTTAACGAAAATTCTCTTCTAATGTCTTTGAAATAGAATCTGTGCCTTCACACACAATAAAAGACCAATGAAGAACAAAGCCACAAGGCAAAATTTTTGTTTTTCCACTCCAGTGTACTTTCAGATAAAAGGAAATCAATGGTAGCTGGGAGATTCACATCAGAAAGATCAGCTTATTTAGGTATGAGCACAGCTCCCCGACCCCCTGAGGATGTTTGTGCCATTCCTAGGAGGAGGTCAGCCTGGCCAGAGGGCAAGAAAAGCCCACGAGAGAGTACTCAGCAGTCACATGAGCCTTTAGTTCAGCAGGGAAACATTTTGTTATTTGCTATGGTTGCGGAACCTATTTTTAATTTCCTCTCTGCGCAGCAAAACTCAGAGAAGATTTCCTTTTTTTTTTTCCTCCAGCTTTCTTTATTCTGTAAAATACATTTTTCTGCATAGAGAAGTTTTCCTCCTCACAGCAGAATGGGGTTATCTTCCTTAGGAGATATGTCAAAATGTGTGTGTATATACAGCAAGCAGTAGACTTTGATTCTGTTTACCAAGATAGTCTAAATTGTTGACCAACAAATATTTTTACTTCTGTCCCATACTGAAGTCCCAAAGAAGAGACCAGGCTTTGCAGCAGACACCAGCAGCTGTAGCCCCTGTTGACATGTGGATCTTACCCATGGAGTTTCTCCATGGACAAAGCTATGGAGAAACTCACCAGCAAGCTGAGCCTGGGAATCAGGAGATAGTTTATCAGACTTTGAGAAGCTACTCTTTTCTTCACAAGACTGCACTAAACTGTAGAGGTAAGGAACTGGGACACACCTCTCAACTGGGCATGAGAGACAGAGGCACAAATTCTGGTCACATAGTGGGTACCACACTAGAACCATCCTTTCTCAAAGATTTGACTGCTTAAAAGAATATTTTACATTGTGAAGTTAGACTTCATTCATTTTAGTGCTGTGAGCAATTGACAGCAGCTCTTCCATGTCATATTTCTGGATTAAAAAAATTTCAATTCACTTCAGAAATCTATTTTCAGATTCAAACTTATTATGAATCCAAGCTCAGGTCCATCTCTGATCCACGCATACCAAATGCTAAGATACTTGGCAAACAAAACCAGAAGACTAAACTGGAGGAAGACTGATCTTCTCATCTTCCAGATTGCCAGAATTGCATTTCAGAAAAGAAAGTATTTTCCTTTTTAAAACAGAATAACTCATGACAGAGCATGAAACACCTGGGCAGGGCTTAGAAAAGAGTACATAGATCCATTAACATCTGTTAATTTTTGTCTTCCTTCAGTTTCCAGAGTTCTCTCCCTGAACATCTGGTGCTCATCCTGAAGATGCTCTCTTCATGACCCCTTTAGCTTTGATGGTAGTGTTGGTTCTGACAAGATTTGTTACATTTCATTTGAAAATTTATGAGTTAAATCTCTCAGACTGTAAAGTTATGAGCACAAGCACTTACAGAAGTTTTGCTGCAACATAATTCAGATTGCATAAGAAGTAAACAAAGTTTAAGTATCAGATGAGAGACACAAATCAGCATTAAAGCACACTAGCTGCACTGATAAGCACTGCAATAAGCAATAGACAGCATAATTATGTTTACCAATGTACTCTAAATTACTGAAATCTTCCCTGACTGTCCATAAAACGTTGAAGCCTTTAGGTTATAGCAAATCTCATCTAGAAGGAACCGACTGAGACTATTGAGTTTCATAAACCACCTGTGGGAAAGCAGACAAAACACCATTCTTCCATTCCCTTGTTTATAGGAACCAAAGTTGACTATTTGGGGTGGTGAAGGTTTTTTTGCAAATGGTCCTTAGCAGATAAATTGCAAGACAAAAGAAACATTCCTTACCAAGAATATAGAAAATGAATTTAGAAAATCACATGGTGTTCACGCTGCTTCTCATAAAATTTGACCTGCTGGGGTGCCAGAAATGTCCTCCATCATAAGTATATGTCCATATGTTCTCTGCCAAATGCCAAACTCCAGAACTTCAACTGAATGAGAATGAAACAGCTTTGCATGTGTTCCAACCTTCCTCTAAGCCCTAAAATCCTGAAGGTTCTGAAGAAAACATTACCAGAATGATACACAAATTCCCTGGGGGAAAAATCTGTACAATCCCTTAAAATTCCTGGCACAACCCTTTCATGCTATTTTGTATGGAGTACATGATGAAAGATAGACCAGGTGTTCACAGGTGCTGTCTTCTCTCAGCTATATTTAACAGACAAAACGTTTTTTAAAAATGCTGAGGGGGGAGCTTCCTAACTTTGGGGTTCGGAAGAACCACTTGCTAGCAGTGATCTTTGTTCTTTGTGGTAAGAGGGCTAAACTAGGAGAAATAGAATTTGCTGGCAAAGGCAGGAATTGCTACACCAGTGTAAGCTGACTCCACAACCTAGATGTGGAAATGGGTAACATAAATGTAATGCCTCTCTCACAGCTCTTAGTACCTCAGAGCCATCTATGCTATTGAGTGGGCACTGCAGAGAAAACTTATTGACCTGACCTTCTGCCAGTGGCAGTGAAAAGCTTTCACAGAGTTTCCTCAAGATGATGCCTCACTGTGGTGTGAGCAGTGGATGTGGTGGTTTGACTCCACTCGGCAAGAGGTGGTCAGCTGGGCATGAATGTCACCTGTGCAACTTAACCCCAGCCCTCCCACGGCAGCCTCAACACCTTTGAAATTCTCCTTTGGGAATCGCCACTGGGCCAGCATGCTGAGAAATGAGGAGAGTCCTGGTGAGGCTGGAAAATCTCTAACAAAATGAACCTGGATAAGAAACGCAAACGAATGAAAATAAACCAGGTTTTGTGTCCCCTAGGGAGACAGTATGGAAGAGGTGGCAGGTAGAAAAGAGGTAGTACCTTCCCCCATCTGCACACACACATGGCACAAGGCAGACCCACCCAAAATATAAAATTCAGGGAAAAAATAAAAACCAAATAATTGCCAGTGATGAGGGAGGAGGTGTCTCTTCAGATCCCGATGAGGGAATTGGTGCAAGTCTCAAAAAAGACCAATGGCAGACTAATGGACAACTGCATCAATTAGCCAAAGGTTAAGCACTAGAGAACTAGTCCCATGGGATCAGTCAGCCAAATACAAGGGCTGAAATGAACAGTGGATCCCAGAGAAGGATAAATACAACCCAAAAAAGTCATCAGCCTACAGCCTTTCATAAAATCTCCATTTCTACCAATGAGCCCCCTAAGGACTTTTCAAGAAAACGGGAGTTTATAATTTTCTTTGTTCTAAGAATATTTGTAACTTGATTTTGGTACTAAACTCACTTCTTCTTTTGAAATGTGTGTGTTTGTGTGTAGGCTGATGATTTCTTTTTTTTCTGTTTCCAGTGCACAGTTTATTTTTAGACCTAACCTTTTGTTCTGAATTGGGAGAGAATAAAATAAAGCAGTGAAAATTCCCACGAGGCAGAAAAAAAATAATAAAAAAAATCAGTATATATATAAAAAAAGGTGTTACAGAACACTAGGTCTTGAGGAAGACAGAGAATGACCTTAGCCCTCCCTCAACCCCCTATGAGATATTCCCTCTAACTTTTCCTGTGGCAGTACTTTAGCTTGCCCTCCTTCCCCACAGATTGCTATAGCCCTAAACTTCAGAAGCCTTTCTCCTTGCCCACATTACAGTGTTTCTGTCTGTTGCTGTGTTCCTTGCAGGTTGTTGCAATGTGCAAAAGCCAAATAGCAGCCAGGCCAGCTCAAACTTCCCCATCTAAAATCACCACCATTGCACAGACCAGTGAAGACCAGAACAGTAGGTTAGAAAATCTAATTGTTTAGAAAACATTGCAGTCTTGAAACATCACTTACTAATATAGGGAAAGGGGAAAATATTTTGCAGAAAAACACCAAATAAAGATATCTGCTTTACACAAAACCCACTCAAGCACTTCTGTGTGCAACTGACATCACTGCTGACGAGTTAAGCTGTTTATATTAGTGGAGTTTAGCTTGATTCCAGGATAATATCACAGAAAAAATAAGGTTCTAATTTTTGCTTCCTTAGTTTCTCACTTCAAAAAACATAGTTTCACAAGGAGACTAATCCCTCAGTTTTCAGTGCAATAGGCACTTATAAATTTCGCAGGACAAGAGATGCTGGCTTTAGAATGCTAGACTATGGATTGTGTCGAGATTTGAACAAGCATAACTGTTCCAAATCACAATTTGCTTTGGCCTTCCAAGTTCTCTTCATGCTCAGAAACTGCATCAAGAGCCACTTACTGCCACATGGTTAAGAGACTGCATTGGCTCTGAAGCACTTACCCAGAATGATTTCAAAGCACCAGCATTGGCTAGGAATGGACAGAAGCACACACTGCACGTGGGCTGTGATTATTCAAGTCCTTTCACTAGGAAGAACAGCTACTCTCACAGCCTCAGTTCTTTCACAAAGGTACTGCCCTCGGTCAGCTCATTTGCTGCTTTGCACTTGCCGACTTAAAGCCTTTACAAGTGCAGGGGCTTGGCCGTGGCTCACACGCTGGTTGCTAAGCTGCGCCTTCTTCCTCGAACACATCGACCGTGAAACAGCTGCCTGAGTGAAGCAGGCAGACTCACTGCCCTCCCTCCACTACAAAAGATCCCCTACAGTTCTCACGGGCAAGGGAAGTGGGAAGCTACCTGCTCAAGGGCACTTCCAGGAAACGTGGTGTTGCAGGCCATAATGCAATCCCTAAAGACCAAAAACCTGACAAGAAGTAGCACCCCTTTCTTGCTAGTGAGCACTTTCAGATGCCAATTTCCTCTGCTCTGGCACCAGAACAGAAAAAACAACGAAGTGATTTTCTAACAGGGGAAAGTTCTGCCAGAGGAAACAGACTGAAGTAAAGCATTGCAAACACTGTTTTTCTGGCACAGAAACACCCATTTCTCCATCCATGTTCCCAACCACTTCCAGTTGCTTCCTGAAATAAAAAAGTCCCACAAGGTCCTCAGAAATGTCTGTGTCTTTGTCCCTGGCTCTCCTAAGTTTATCCAGTTTCTTTTATCATCTGCACACTGAAACTCTTGGCACAGTCAAGTGGAGCTGTTACTGCCCATCTGCTGGAAAAGCTCTGTTTTAAGGCAATACAACCTGAATTTTGCAAATACTTTTTTTTTCTTCACATATAATCCAGTAAGCTGAGCATATGGACAAGGTACTTCAAGAGTGTTGCAGTCAGGGCCAGGAGATGGCATTTGTTTCTGTTCTATGCAAAGTTCCGTCAACTGAGAGCCAAAAGATTTTATTACTAGAAAGCTTCAAGCTTGTGAGTTGTTTCTCCCATGGCAAAACCTGACAACTCCCCTTTCACAGTTTCCAGACAGGACAGACTTCAGCTCCTGACATCTAGACACAATGAAGCTTCTGAAGAAGGACTTCCCAGAGCTTTGCAGAAACTTACTGCATATCGTCCAACAGCATCTTTTTTTTTTTATCTACTACAGAAGTGGGCTCAAAGACCCTTTTACCCATTCTTTCAGATGGTTTATATGAATTTCAGAAAGCATTGGTACCTAATGACTGAAAAGATTTTTTTTCCAAAACAACTTTCCAACTGTTTTTTTTTTTTCCAAGTGAGATAAGCCCTGGGATGACACAAAAGAGAAGAATATTTCTCCACTGGTGAACTCCTACTCTATAACTCTTTTGTGCACACACAGATTTTGCACTTTGGTTGGCTTTCCTCCTATGGTTTAAAAGGTTCCCAGTTTCCATTTGATTAAAGCATGGAAGAGGCTAGATGTTTTCCACTTTTTTTCCCCCCCTCAGTATTAGATGGTGCATCTTTGAGAGGACTGCACAATCCTCTTCTCCCAGTTCACAGATTCCACTTGCTGGTGCATGCACCACAGCAGTTTTCCTTTATAGCATCGTTTCACCTCTGCAGCATTTACCCTTTTCTTTGTGTCAGAACAATGCACAGAGACCTCTCTAAACTGCTTACATGAGCACTGTAAGAAGAAGAGCAAGCAGGTCGTTCTGAATCACATGCCTGACAATTCAAACCGACACCAGAGCACAGCACAACACAGAGCACAAGGGAGATGATGAAGAGGTGTGCCCAATCAAGTGCAATTCTACATCTGTTTCCAGGATATCATAGGGCCTTTCCATGGGCAGAGTAACTGTGAATAGGACTAGCATCACAGAGGTGCCAACGAATAACTGTGGTACGGCTTATTAATTCTCACAGGTTGAGAACTGCAAAAGAGCAGATGTTGTCATGAAAATGCTGTGACTGCACAGGACCATCCCCAAGAGTCACACCATGTGCCTGAGAGCAATTGTCCAAATGCCTCTTGAACTCCGGAAGGTTTGGTGCTGTGACCACATCTTCAGAGAAAGCCAACTCTACAGAGAAAGAACAATCTGGCAGCTGAAAAATTACCTGGAAAACCACATGTTGAGCCCTGTGACTTCTGGGGGGAGGTTGGAGATCTTAATACATCTGTACACAAGCACTGGTCATTTAAAGAATATACAGAGGACAGAGGAAAGATCTGTGGTGCTTTAACAGTTCCTTTTCTATTGCCTAAAAGAAAATGCCTTTGTTACTGTGAGACCACTGTTGCTGAAAACTGAGCAGGAAATTATGGAATCAGTGATAACAGCTTTGGAGAGGGGGGAATTCATAGCTTTATTTTTTAGAACTTTGGAAGCCCTTATGGAGACAAGGTTATAATTTCTCTATTATATCAACTCAGAAACGATCACAAGGTGTTGAACACTAAATGCATCCCTAGGCCATAAGCTTTTCAAGGTGGCAGTAATTACTTTTTTTCTGTCTGTAAGGCCTTTAGTCTAATGAAGCCTTCACTCTGTTCTTCACTCTATTAGTCACACCTAAAATGATAACTTTCTGCTATTACTACTGATGATTGCACTTGGCTTTTGGCAATGTTCTGTACTATGACAGAAGCTTAACATCCTATTCTTGGGGCAAGAACGGTACAGGAAGGTTTCTCACAAGATGTACTGCTTCATGAACAGCAGCTGCTGGAAGCAGCCAGGAGGGCAAGAACTGAGGCATTCTTAGGGCAGATGGGATAAGCAGTCATGATGGCCAAAGGTGGCTGTAGGCAATTACTCTTGATTGCACCTCTGCAATTAACAGCTAAGCATTTGTTTGCTTGTACACAGGCAGAGAATTAGCTATGCAGGCAGCAGTTTGTACTGCCATGGATCCTTTTTTCTGTCTGCCAGAGTAGTTCTCCACCTATCAAAAGCCAACACAATGGATAAATAACCTTACCATTGTGAGCCTATCATAAATTCTCTCCTGCTGAAGCAAGTGACTTTGATCTGAAACTTAATAAATATGACCTGACTGTTTGTTTTTATGTTGCTGCTTCGTCTACAAATTGTTAACAAGGCAGTAGAAATTCTTCTCATTTTTTCACTTTAGGAATTAATTTAACCAAAAATCAGACTATGGATACCCTTATGCCCTTCCCAAAATGCAGCATTCTGTCCCTAGTTTTCCCATTATCCCTGAATATCTTCTCATTCGTCACATAAGTTCCTTCATGCAACTTCTGTCTTTACTCTTCTACCACTCACAGCAGAGAATTGAAACCTCCTCTGTTCCTCTTTGCCCCAAGCTCTAAAGGACAATGAAGACCCTATGTGGTTGCTTCTTCCTCTTCTTTTCTTTCCAGCACGTTCTCAGGCAAATCATCTATTATTATGACCTAGTTAATGTGTCCAGGCTCTGTTACTGACTGGGAACCTCTCTAGAGAAAACCAGGTAACCAAGAGCCAGAGCCATGAGATCTGGGGAGTCATGGACCTGCAAGCATGCTCTCTGTATTTCATAGAATCATAAAATCATGGAATCATAGAATCATGGAATCATAGAATCATAGAATCAGCTGGGTTGGAAGGGACCTCTGAGATCATCAAGTCCAACCCTTGATCCAACCCCGCCGTGGTTACCAGACCATGGCACTGATGCCACATCCAGTCTCATTTTAAAAACCCTCAGGGGTGGTGAATCCACCACTTCCCTGGGCAGCCCATTCCAATGTCTGATTACCCTCTCTGTAAAAAATGTCTTCCTAATATCTAACCTAAAACTGCCCTGGCAGAACTTAACACCGTGCCCTCTTGTCTTACTGCTGGTTGCCTGGGAGAAAAGACCAACCCCCATCTGGCTACAACCTCCTGTCAGGGAGTTGTAGAGAGTGAGGAGGTCTCCCCTGAGCCTCCTCTTCTCCAGGATAAACAACCCCAGCTCCCTCAGCCTCTCCTCATAGGACTTGTGCTTGAGTCCCTTCACCAGACTCGTTGCCCTTCTCTGGACCTGCTCCAGCCCCTCAATGTCCTTCCTGAACTGAGGGGCTCAGAGCTGGACACAGCACTCGAGGTGTGGCCTCACCAGTGCTGAGTACAGGGGAAGAATCACTTCCCTGCTCCTGCTGCCACACTGTTCCTGATCCAGGCCATGATGCCATTGGCCTTCTTGGCCACCTGGGCACACTGCTGTCTCAAATTGGCAAATTAGCAAGAAGTCTTCTAACCAACAGAGATGACAGGGACATGGATAAAATACAGACACTGAGGACAGGTCATAGTGGCATTTGTGAAGGAAATCTGTGCCTTACAAACTTATTGCTGTTCTTGGGATGGCTTGGCAAACATGCCGGCTTGAAACACTTCTGATGGCTTGCAACGCAGTCCTCAAGGGATATGACTCTACCGTGGGATTACAAGCTAAAGCCCTCACACAGACTTCAATAAACGGTTAAAAGAGAAAAGAAAAAGAGCAGAAGAAAGCAGTGGGTTTTTTTCAGCAGAGGAAAACCTCAAGAGAGGTGCATATTACTGACCTTTGCTTTTCAACACGGTCTCAAATAAGCTTGTAAAAGGTCAGGAGAGAAGCAGGGAGGCCAGAGACTTCACTAGCCTAATCACAGTTATCCAGACAAGAGCTGACTTTGCATAAAGACCTGGTAATATTGAGTGACTAGGCAATAAAAGAGCAGATTAAATTCTATGTGGATAAGCATTAAATTATGCATATGGGCTGGAAAAAATGCCATCGATTTAATGTATAAAATTATGGTGTTTTAGCTAACAAAAACCACTCAGGAATGGTATCTTGGCTGATGATACACCAAAACCACCTGAGCACATTCTGTGCTCAGCAGTCGTCAAAACCATCAAGTATGCAGAACTATTACACAAGCAGCAGAAGACATTGTAGAGAACATTTATTATCTTCCTGTATAAGTGAATAAATCTTGAATGCCCTCTTCAAATTTTTCCTGGAGCTCAAGAAAATATCATGGATTTACAAAAGCTACTGAGATGGCAAGAGGGGTGATCAGATTCTGCTTAAGAAATATACCCCAAAGACATTTGGAATAGAGGGAGGAGCTAATAACATTGATTGCTAGGTCTTCTAATACAGAACCAGGAAAAGGGGAGCTGGATAAATTGACAGGGGGCTCAGAGAGAGTGACCAAGAAATACTCATTCAGCTGTTTCCTCTGGTAAAAAGTTGGGCATATCAGATGAATCTATCTGTCATAAGTTCAAAACAAATGAAAGGAAATGACTTTCAAATTATATAATTTATCTGTGTGAGATAATATCTCTGTATTATCTGTAGATCCCCTACTACAGGATGGTAGAGGTTTATGCTAGAGTTTACCTGGAGAAATTTGCTTGTAAAAGTCAGAACAGGGCAGCTAACCTACATCTGATACCTGCTAGAGTCCAGGAGAGAGTGTTAAGAAAGAATTATGCTTGACCCATTCTTATAAGTCTCTTGGTATCAGCTGCTAACAGGGATATTGAGCCAGGGCCAGACCTTTGGTCTAATTTAGCTCAGTTGAACTTACTTTCTTAGGCTCTTGTGCTGATAAAAAAGCTTCTAGAAGGACTAAAGCACTACCATTCTTAGCAATAGGATAGGGGGTTTGAATCTGCCAGAGCCCATTAGCAACCTCCAAACAATCCTCTCTGTTTTTGTGTCACATCTAAGGCTGAAGCTGACACTGTTTTCTCCTGTGGACAAGCACAAGGTGCAATGATGACTCACTACAACTACAGACCTAGTGTTAGATGAGTGTATAACTACAGAACTCTAGTCTAGCTATAGACTACCACCTGCTTCCCTGATCTGTTAAGTGTTGTCATTGCATTTATTCCTTATGCACCAGCATAGCATAACATCTTAGAGACAGCGGTACAGAGCATGAAGGAAATAGAGGCAACAGCTGGAGGAAGGAGGAATTTATGGGGTTAAATAACTCTCAACGACACTGTTGTCATTCTTCGCAGCACATTTTCTATTTGATGTGCAAATCTATCTAATTACAGATTAAAATTATATATATTATATATATAATGGAATAGCAACACCTGCCAAAATGAATAATGACAAAAGGTGGACACAATTAAAAACAATACAATTGTAATCCCGCCAGGAATCGGCTCTGGCACTCTGTAGGAAACAACTCCAAACAGTGCTGTTTCAGTGGGTTCACCAACATCCTGACTAAGCTATGGCCACTGTCTAAGTTTTGCAATTGCTCCAATTAAGTAACGCTATTTTACTCTTATCTGCACTTTCCCCTAAAGAAATAAGTGCTCATTCCCATATAACCTCAGGGGGCACAGGTTCCTTGTGTTGTGAGTCCCATCACAAATCAAACTGTCTCCCCCCATGCTATGCACCCCATTTTCACTAGAAGTTTCAAAGTTTTACACTTAGGTCGTTTCAGTTTGTGCCAGAGACAGGCTTAAAACAGAAGTGGATGCTGTGAGCAGCTGAGGTCTTTAGCAGTCTCCCCGTCTCTTTTGTTTCCATTTTCAGGTGCACTTTATGCTGTCTTGATTTAGAAGTGATGGACCAATAACAGCATATGTTGTCGTACCATGAGGGAGGCTGTAATCTTTACTTCTTCTAGATGAACCAGGAAAATTTTCTTTTCTCCCTCTCAGAGTATCTACTTTCCAGAGGTGGGCGACAAGGACATTCAAGCAGATTTCATGAGTGTGATGACAAATGAAATTCACTTATCAGACAGAAGAATCACAAATCTGAACAGGCCACTCTTCTGAAGCTCCCTGCAGAGTTATCAGTGAAATGCGTACTGATTTCCCCTCACCCATAATGCGCCCTGCACACACACATTGTGCAGTGAACCTGAAGGATCAGATTGCTGCATCAAGGTCCTTGTCAGGGAGGGGGAAAAGTTTGCTTGGTTTTGCTAGTTAAAATTCTTCCCTGTTGATATGGCTATCAAGATTTCCAAGTACCTTTCTGTCCACCTCCCCTTGTGCAGTTGCAGGAGAGCCATCCCAGGCAGCCCTCTCCAACTTCTTGGTGTCAGGAGTCTTACACATGCAGAACAAAGCTCCTGATTAGTAACCAAAATGTTTGCAAGACAGATCATACAGCTTGTGGCTCCAACTGCTAGGCTGCATACCAAGCAACACTCTAAGTTACATTGCTATGAACTCTTCTTTTGAACAGTGTTCAGTCTGTTACCCCATGAGGAAGAGAAGTCAGGCAAGGCCTTGGAACAGCTTCCTCAGAAACTTCCTCCCAGCTCAAAGGCTGGTCCTGGAGACCTGACCAATAACAACGGCAGCCATGTCTCCATCAGGTGGAAAGGGCTGCTTCTGTAGAAGATGTTAATTAATATCTTACAACATCAACAGTATGGCAGAGGAGGAGGGAGCGAAAGGGAAGGTGAAATTTAAAGCCAGTCACAGCCTAGTGGAGGGTTAGTGTCCAATCTTTGTCCACCAGCCTGCAGACCTTGGAAGGATTTCATTCTGTACCAGCCCAAAGGGACACAGTTTGCCTACTGCATGTGACAAAGCTTCTGTGGAGGATGTTTCTCCCCTGCCCTCCTCAAGTCTTTTACATCCCCAGAGGGGTCAATTCCCTTAGCCACAGCTATTGACAAGCCCAACCGTTCCTGCAGCAAGGCTTCTCTGTGATGTGAAAACAGCCTTGCTGTCTTTCTGGAGATGGAATAAGAGGGTGCTGTCATGCTCCACTGCAGATTGCTTCAGGTTTGTCCACACTGAATTGCTCTCTTAGTCAAAAGCCGTGTTGAGATTTCCGATGCTCCAAGCCAAGGATCCATCAAGCAATAACCAAGGAAGTGTGAAGTACAGTATTTCACTCAGAGCCACCCTACATGATTGCACTTAGTCTGTATTCCTGTGCTGTTCAAGGGAACCTGCATGTGGATGTGTGACAGGGATATCACTTCCTCATAACTTTTCAATTAGTTTGTCATAATATGATGCTCTTTTTGTCTTCC
This sequence comes from Neopelma chrysocephalum, assembly GCF_003984885.1. NCBI lineage: Eukaryota > Metazoa > Chordata > Aves > Passeriformes > Pipridae > Neopelma > Neopelma chrysocephalum. The sequence continues at coordinate 1,664,959 of NW_020925465.1, forward strand.
CCCAGCAGAGAGCTGTCAACAACTCAAACACTTATCCCCCATTTAATCCTCACTACGACCAACTTTTTTACTCATTTCTCTGGTAAGAAAGCAGGGTTCAAAACAAAAGCACTCAAAACTCTTCACCAGTACTGTACAGTACTCACTGAGTACTGTAAACTTAGCAAACAGTGGTTGTGTCTGCACCAAAACATTCTGATGGTCACAAACTGAAATGATTTGTCCTTCCTATTTCTGAGGTTCTTTTTTTGTCTGTTGTTCAGTTGGAGATGATGACCAGCTCCATAGAAAATGTGAGGATCCCATCCACTCTATTGCAAATTCCATACAGGAACATAGAACAGAAGACAAACACTATTCCTAACCAGAGAAAAGTATTTTATCTGTAAGTCCATGAGCAGTATGTTTTAGTTCAAAGCCTAGTGTAACTTTTCCTCAATAAAAACAGATATTTTCATCCATTTCTTACAGCTTGGCAGTACAATAAAAAATATCTATTCTGATACTCAGTTTTTCTAAGGTATCTATCAGCAATAAATCATAGAGAAATAAGAAAAGCAAGTATCAAAATATGCAGTGGTACTTTCCCCTGTACTAAATCACCAACATGACTTCCTTGGTCTTGATAGGCTGAAAAGTTTAATTAAAAAAGAACACACTTATCAGACCAGTTGCAGAAAACTCATTTTAGCATGAAATTTAAGATAGGAACTGTCTCTCCTGGGGCAACTGTAATTCTCTTTTTTCACCTGATGTCTGGAAGCAGACTAAGCAAAGCCAAGATATAAAGGAGTTAGACTAAAGAAGAGAGCTAGGAAAGGCACAGTGACATTCTCTGCATTAATAAAGCAATGAGACAATGGCTTGCACTCTCAAATAAGGTGAATACACAACAAGTTTGCAGGAAAATATTAATAAACTGTAGGTTAATAAGATAAATTAATAAACTTTGTTCTGCATTGAATTAAGAGATATCCTAACATAAACCGTAGCATCACACAGAATAGATATTTCCTGGCTCTACTTGTAAGGGTGGTTTTGCTTTTTCCTTTTTTATTATCCACCCAAATGACATTACTGCAGTTTGACTTTCAGGCTCTGGCCAGCAAAATTAGGTAATGGAATTTAGGTGGTGGATAAAGTCATCGATCGGTGCCCAAATAGTTTCGTCAACGTATCTTGGATAATTCTGCCAGCCGGGCTGGCTGGTAGCACAAACCAGAGGCAGCTGAAGCAGCCAGCCACCCTCACAGGCGGATGGTGTCAGGGGCCACTGCCCAGGGACCCGTGGAGGTGGTGCTGGCTCCGGGCGGAGACGCGCTGCAGGACAAAGGGGTGCGATCACCCGGGGCAGGGGTTCTGATCTTCCCCTTCTGCAGGCATCACCTACCTCTTCCCGGTGGCAAGGGGCTGGTCCAGGGTGTTAAAATTCCAGGATAGCAGGGTGATTTTGTCAAAGGTGGATTTTATGGTGACTCAGTGAGACTGCTGGGGGTGGGGGTACAATGCAGGTGGAGGCTCACAGAATCAATTAGATTGGAAAAGTCCTCTGAGATCATCTAGTCCAACCTTTGACCTAACACGACTGTGCCAACGAAACCACAGCACTAAGTGTCATGTCCAGTCTTTTCTTAAACACTTCCAGTGATGATGGCTCCACCACCTCCCTGGCCAGTCCATTCCATTGTCTAATCACCCTTTCTGTGAAGAAATTCCTCCAAATGTCCAACCTAAACCTCCCTTGATGCGTCTTGAGACTATGTCCCCTTGTCCTGTCACAATTTGCCTGGGAGAAGAGGCTGTCTCACACCTGGCTACAACCCCCTTTCAGGGAGGTGTAGAGACCGACAAGGTCACCTCTGAATGTCCTTTTCTCCAGGCCAAACAACCTCAGCTCCCTCAGCTGCTCCTCATCAGACTTGTGCTCCAGACCCTTCATCAGCTCCACTGCCCTTCTCTGGATTCGCTCCAGAAGAAGGAGCCTTGTGAGAAAGCAGTCTTGTTCCAGCACCAACAGGAAAGTCCACAACTACAGGTTTCCCCAGAACCAGAAACAGCAATTCCTGTACAAAAAATATGCCTCCTGTATAAAAATACTCCGGGACCAGGAGTCTTAAATGCCTTCCACACTGAAAATGCATCATCCAAAGTAGGTTGTATGGGAGAGAAAAGTTAAGTGTGAGTCACTGCACTACTATTATACATGTATTTAATTAAATACACTATTCTCCCAAGAGGAGATATGAGTATTCTCATGAGAACTGTAAGGAACGGATATGCAAAAAGAAACACTGAAGATTTTTATATAACTAAAAGCTAAGCTAATAACTAAAAGCTAAATGGATCACCTTTTTCCTTAACAAAAGGTATTTTATTAAGTAAAAAAAGTGATCCAAAAGGGAATGATAATTTCTTGAAGCCCCAATATATTACTCAGTAATGCTAATATATTTTTCTTTGCCCAGATTTACAAAACAGCTATAGACTGCCAAAAGATATATATGTTTACTACAACAGCTCTGCTGGGAGATTCTCAGTAGCAGTTTATACTGGCAGGTCAGGGAATGCAGAAGAAATATTAACACTGAAAATGTTTGGGTGGTGAGCTACCCGTTTCAGCTGCCTTTCTAAAAGAAATCTAACACGAATTTTTGTTCAAGCAACCCATGACAATCCTACAGTAGATCTAAATGAATGAAATAACCTAGAAACCAAGATCAGAAAAGATTCTCATGACAACGATACCTCAGTCATTAGGACTGTTTTACCTGCCCACATCTAGACACCTGGACAGCAGTGCTAACCAGGGGCATGGGAGAAATCAATCAGCAGTGCCTGTGCACATGCACCCCTCCCAGGTTACATCTGTTAGAGGCTCTGACTGATGCACTCCTCAGTCTTTACAACCACAGTCTGAAAAACACAGTCTGCATGGAATGAGGATGCAGATCTGTGATGACAGGGAAGTTTTACTCAGTTTTTCACCTGCCCACTGGCCAGACCCTGATGCTCTGCATGGTGGCATTGGCTGCTGATGGCACCATGCTGCTGGGCAACTGCACAGACACTCAAGACTGTTTTCTTCTGAAAATCCAAAGGAGATGCATATCAGTCAGTCAGTCAGCTTATCAAAGCATGGCACTGCCTAGAGCCTAGTTGTCCAAATGACAAGGCAAAGAGAGGAAAGGAAAAAGGACAATTTCTTCTACAATGTAGTAAACTTTGATAACTTCCAAAAAGTGCTGCTGTAAGTAGCCTCAGAGTCACTAAGAAATGGAGCAGGGTATTCCACAGTTCAAATGCTACACCATGGCCAACATTAGGTGCCCTCTCTCTAGCAGTCAGGTATCAGCCCTTTACCATAAAGCTACGGGAAGAGATCAAACAGGTAGTGGACAGAGTCAACTATGGATGTGAGTATTCAGTGTTTGATCAGTTTGGAAAATGCTAAGGCTCATGTAGATGGCCCACAAAAGGAAAAGCTGTGAAATAAATGCACCCTGAGGCTGAGCCAGACTCTTCCCTCTCTCTCTCTCAGAGAGAATCATGACTTCTCAGAGAGATGTCAGCGTCTGATGCCTTTAAAATTTTCAAGTGCTGTCTTGTGTCTCACATGTAATACTACTGGACAGCACCACCACGTCACTGGTCAAAACATGAGACACATCTTTAATTTTGCAGATGTCAATCTCTCAGTAGCATTTCTGATAGTTCTGAATTTTTATTTTTTTTTTCAAAGAAGAAAAGGGTTTCCAGAAGATCTGAGACCCTAAGATTAAAACCTGGGCTGTCTGTGTGCCTTCTCTGTGTTGTACCATCTGAAACAGTAAAAGCCTTTCAAAGGCACTGCTCTGGAAGAAGGTCTGAAAAGCAAGAAGTAAACAATCCAGTGATTCTTTCTTTCTGTCATTCCATGTCTTTTGCTAAATCTTGAACAGAGGTGTCGCCCACAGAGCATTCTGGTTCAGAGTTCATGTAGTGACATATAAAGGTAACTCACAACCTTGGTGACTAGGTCATACGCTCCATCCCACTGTCCCATCCGATCATCCATCTGTTTGTGAATTTGCCTTCAGGGAGCCGCACAGCAGGCTTGATTCTCATTCCTTTCGAACAGTGCCACTTCCCGGTTTAACTGAACCATTGCACTTCATTTGTAAGAAAAGCTGGGATGTGGAATAGACATGTTTTCCAGACAGGAACCACTCCAGGAACCCAGCTTGAGTTATTGTAACTGGCTGAAGTCCTAGGTCTGACGGTAAGTCTTCTCAAAACAGCAGAAAGTCCGACATTCTCCTGTCAAAGTTTGTTCATATCCTGAAGAAAGTTTCAGTAACTGTTTCAGGACCAGCCTAGTCAGTCCCAAATCTTCCATTTACTCTTGCTAACTAAATCTACAAAACAGCCACCGAGCTACAGGATTGCTTCAAATGTCCCCAGCTAGCTCCCTGGGACAGATGGGAGATTTTCTACTCATTACAGAGCTAATATACTACTAGATTAGCCTCTTCAATTTTACATCTTTCTACTATTTCACATCACTACAAATATTCCTTCAGAAAGTTAAATAAAATTCGCAGTTATGAAAACCCCAGGAATTTCTCCTGGTTTCCCATAGCTGAGTTTATTGCAGACATCTGAACTGAAAGTTTGCTCGGGCCAACAGTTAATTTGCTTCAGATATTAGCTATGAAATCTCACAGAATCCTGCAGTCCTCAAGTGTGTTTCCAAGTCAGGCAATGGTCACCTGGAGGTTTAAAAAAGAAATATTTAAATATGAAGGGACACTATGAATATTTAATCACTTGCATGCATTGCTTCTTAGGGTACCACAAATATTTGGAGAACATCATCTCTGTCTTTCTCCAAATGTCAGACAGGTGGTGCTAATGAAAGTGCAGTGGGTGGGTATTAAAAATACTTCCCTGCGGAAATTTTTAGAAGTGGTTTGTGTGACTCTCATGCAGCTCCTTCTACTGCTATTTATAACCAGCCCAGACATCTGAGGTGCCCTTGAAATATTTCATCATGTCAGCGTATAACATTCTGCATATGCTGCTCATTCCCTCTGGCACAAACCAGTTAAAAGACATTGTCCTGCAATGAGGAGCTTTAGGTTGCAGAAAGCTCATGAAGGCCTGGGAGGAGCCCCAGAAGGATCCAGACCTCCAGGACTGAACTGACTTAGACTCTCTTTCTCCTGCAAAGCTGGAAAAATTAGCTTTATTTAAGTACCTCCATGCTTACTGCCAAACAGATCATGAGAGCTCTGCTTGTTCTGTCTCCAGCCCCTTTCATTCTGTCCAATACTGCAATTAGTGAGCCAAACCCATTGAAGTACCTTCATGCCCACAGACTGCACAAAGAAAGCATAGCTGGATGAGAGAAGTCTTACAAAATGGTAAAAGTAATTCAAGGCTGACCAGAGTGAAGGAAAGACATCAAACAACACATCCAACTAAGCTCTGCTTTTGTTCCACTCCCTGGACTAGGATGTGCTCCACAGAACCCACAATTAGCTCAAGAAAATTGGCTTTTGAAAGTATTAGTATGAACAGCCCAGGATGTAAAACAGGAGGAGGCACAGCACAAAAACAGCCATTAGTTTAAGTGCTCACTAAATGTCAACCCTCCCTCCTGCCACACTACGCAAACAGTCCACCCCTGACTGTGACCCCACTTCCAGTCTGTCTAGAAAGCCTGTTGCTTTGAAAAGCCATCAGGTAGCTGCCACACTGCTGTTAGTGCACTCAAAGCCTGTGGGTAGCCCAGCTGGTACTCACTTTGCCAGCTATAATCCTTTATTCTGGCCCTAGAGAAATATGTTCCATCCCCAGCAAAGCTGAACATACGAGGAGAGGAATCTGTGCAAAGCACTTACCAAGCCTCATGGTGATCACATACAGAGGCTTTCCAGGGAGATTCACTCTTCCTGCAGAGATGAGCACTGCCACCACCTTACAGAGAGAAACTCCGTGACATCCAGAACAAATGGTGGACCGATCTAGCTGCAAAAACTCAACTATGTGCAGATACAGGGGATCACAAAGGATTCTATGAGGCCCTGAAAACAGCATACGGGCCTACATACCAAGTCCAAAGCCCACTACTCAGTGCAGATGGTCAAACGCTTCTGACAGATCAAACCTCCATTCTGAATCGATGGTCTGAACACTTTCAGACTCTTTTCAGTACCAACCGTGTAGTACAAGACTCAGCAATTCAGTCCATCACACAACAACCAGTGAAATACGAATTGGATACTGCCCCCACTCTAGGAGAAACCCTCAAGGCCATACAGCAGGTGAAAATCGGCAAGGCAGCTGGGGTTGATGGAATCCCACCTGAAGTCTGGAAACATGGGGGCCTTGCACTCCATGCTAAATTTCATGAGCTTGTGGTGCGCTGTTGGGAACTAGGCGAACTACCTTCAGACCTTCGTGATGCAGTCATCATCACCTTGTATAAGAAGAAAGGTACTAAATCAGACTGTTCAAATTACCGTGGTATTACTCTGCTCTCCATTGCTGGCAAAATCTTGGCAAGAATACTCCTGAACAGACTAATACCCGCTATAGCAGAAGAAATTCTACCTGAAAGTCAGTGTGGCTTCAGAGCCAACAGGAGCACCACAGACATGATATTTGTTCTCAGACAACTGCAAGAGAAGTGTAGGGAACAGAACAAAGGTCTCTATGTAACCTTTGTCGACCTCACCAAGGCTTTCGATACTGTGAGCAGAAAAGGTCTTTGGCAGATTTTGGAACGTTTAGGTTGTCCCCCCAAGTTCCTTAAAATGATCATCTCACTTCATGAGGATCAGCACGGCCAAGTCAGATATGGCAACACACTTTCTGAGCCCTTTCTAATAAAGAATGGTGTGAAACAAGGCTGCGTTCTCGCTCCTACCCTATTCACAGTCTTTTTCAGTATGATGCTTCAAAGGGCCTCGGCAGACCTCGATGATCAGGACGGTATCTACATTCGATATCGTACTGATGGAAGCCTATTCAACCTAAGGCGACTGAAGGCCCATACTAAGACCCTAAACCATCTTGTCCGGGAGCTGCTCTATGCTGATGACGCCGCCCTTGTTGCCCACACAGAAGCAGCTCTGCAGCGTTTAACATCCTGCTTTGCAGAGGCTGCTGAGCTCTTTGGGCTGGAAGTCAGCTTAAAGAAGACAGAAGTTCTCCATCAGCCTGCACCTCAGGAAGTCCCCCACCGTCCCCACATCACCATCGGCCAGTCAGAACTCAATTCAGTCCAACAGTTTAATTACCTAGGCAGCCTCATCTCCTCAGATGGTAAGATTGATGGGGAGATAGACAATAGGTTAGCGAAGGCATACAGTGCTTTTGGAAAACTCCATAAACGAGTTTGGCGTAATAAACACTTGAAGAAAAGCACCAAGATCAGTGTTTACAGAGCCATAGTGCTGTCTACTCTTTTATACGGTTCCGAATCATGGGTCATCTACCGCCACCACCTGCGTCTCCTAGAACGCTTCCATCAACGCTGCCTCCGTACAATCCTTAACATCCATTGGTCAGACTATGTGACCAATACATCTGTTCTCGAACAGGCAGCAATTACGAGTATTGAGGCCATGCTCCTGAGAACGCAACTGCGTTGGGCAGGGCACATCTCTAGGATGAAGGACCACCGCCTCCCTAAGATCCTGCTCTATGGTGAACTTGCCACTGGCTGCCGCAAGAGAGGAGCTCCAAAGAAAAGATACAAGGACTCCCTGAAGCAACAACTCAGCCTCGGGCATATTGATCACCATAACTGGTCCACTCTGGCCTCTAATCGGGAGGCCTGGAGACAGACCATTTATAACGCTGCTGATGCTTTTGAGAAGGCACGCAGGATCACTCTTGAGGAGAAAAGACAACGCAGAAAGAATCGAACCTTGCAGAATATACCATCTAAGGAGTCTTTCTGCTGTGTCTTTTGCAACCGGACATGCCTTTCTCGTATTGGCCTTTTTAGCCACCAACGCGCTTGCATGAAAAATGGGTAGAGCCCTTTCCAAATCTTTGTTCGCGAAGCCTAGCCATGATGATTCAAAATGCCTTGGAAATTTCATAAAACCACGAAGTCTGACTACAGCTGAGCTGAGATGTGCTTTATCACCCATGCAAGCATGAGTTGCAGCAGTGACCATCCAGTCCAATCTTTCCAACATGAGAAGTGGGCAAGGCCTGCAACCAGCTCTCATCTACTACCTCTCCTGCTATTCTGCATATCCACAGCAACAAAACCAAATCACTTTTGCACCAGGATGATTTATTTTTAACCTCTATTTAATTCTGCCACAATGACAGGCAAATTAAAGACTCCTGAGGAGCTTTGCCTGGCGCCCCCAGGGTTGTCCCAGGAGATCCATGAGCCCAATATTCAGGGGTGACACCCACCATTATAAGTCCAAAAGCAGCTCTCCAGATCAGGGATTTAAAAGGGTCAGCTTTGCGTAAATAGTTGGCTGGTTGGTACCTATGTGTTACCATGCCCTGTGCCTGATCAGCATCTGTCTTACCTTCATAGTGAATTCCTTTCTAACCCCCTCCTGGGTGAGGGGTGGTCTGTTCTGTGTGCAGGTGTCTGAGGGGTGCTGAGTGATGTGTGTGTAATGGTTATGTCTGGCCAGGTAACAGCAACTGGGGAGAGTGGGATCCAACTACTGGACAGGCTGGGAGCCTGAGTCCAGATGCCTGAGGAATCCACCTTGTACTGACTGAATTTTTTCTGTGAATGACTACAGTAAAGTTCAGAGGCCCCACCACACACAAACACACACAAGCACATGCAGTCTGCATGTTCTGTTACTGGTGCAAGTTCTGAGTCTTTGTTTCACCTTTGGTTTATCAAAACTTTGCACTTCCCTAGTTCCCTAAAGACCAATAATATCAATCTGTTCTTTGATTAACAGAATATTTCATCTACTTCCTGTTCTGTCAAGCATATACATCTCACTTGGTACTGTCAGAGCACCTTTTCCACTTGGAACCAAGCTCTGGGATGTGAGCACAGCTTTGTACGCTGGACTGCACTGATCAGTTTAGGGGCAGATTAAGATGAGGATAAGCAGTGATTAACCCCAACAGCAAGACTGCATCAGGAAGTTAAAGATGGCAGCTACAGAAAACTTTTCTCTAGTATAAACAGAGAGGAAGCTGACAGTATTCACAAACTTCACAGCCTAAAATTTGCCTGTGTTACCATGGATGCACCACTGAAAACAAAGTAGGGTGCTGTTCAGCATCTGATTCTTTTGCTACATCGTATGGATAACTTTGCTTGCTCTAAAACAAGCTGCAAATGTCCAGCAAGGAACCCAGTTTTAGAATAGAAACCCGCTGCACACTAACATATAAAACAAATGCAAAAGCCTCAAGGAAAAGCCCATACAGGTGAGGTTTCATGCCTGCCAAGCAAGAAGCTGGGTTTATGCACAGTGGAGAACAAAACCAAAAGGCTTACTGAATTACAATTCTTATGGTAGGAGAGTTGTATTAGCATATGTGGCAAAATCAGTTGTCACTTGTGTGCATCAGATCATCTGCAGCCAGCATCTACCCCATCCACTACTCTGCAAATCCTTAGACCCTGTAGTTATAAGGGAATTTCTAACTGCTCCTATGCTGCAGTTCAGAGAATGGATCCACCACGCCCTGGCACAACTGCTTTCTCCCAGAGCTCTCTGCTGAGAAATCCAACACTTCTCGGTTAGCATTAATAATCTCTGAATGAACCAGACCTAAAAAAATCTTGGAAAGGAGCTGCCATAGTGTGATACGAGATGCCCTAAAGTGAAGCAGAAAAAGATAAGGGAAAACCAACTAAAGTGTTCTTTGATAAAGAAAAATTGCAGCTAAATCAGGAAAATCCAGTTCTAAAATAATCAGAGCCGGTTTTGGACTCCAAGACCAAGAAGACTTACAAAAGTGGAATAAGCAGAGAGCCTGATCACAGTACAAACCTATGAGAACTTTGAATGCAGGAGTAGTACCTGTTTACATGTTAAAATCTATCAGACCTGTGCTCCCAAACCTCCTGTCAGCAGGTGGGTGGGATCCAGCTGACAGTGACTCTCGATCAGCGCTACAATAGCTGCATGCATCTCTGACAAAACTGATCTGTCAGAGGGCAGGTGGATGACAGGTGGACCATTGACCTGGCAGTTAATGACTGCACCCTAGCTGTCACTCTGATGATGTGGCACTGCCCATTCTCTGAAAGATATGGCTTCTCTTCCCTGAGGCTGTCTGGCCCGTGGCCATCCATAAAGGTATGTGTTGTCCCAGTGTTTGGAAGCCCTTCTTTCTACTTCCTGGGCTTACCTCTCCCACTGGTTGTTTGATCAACTCAGAGGTGATCCTGGAACACCCCAGGACACAGCTTCTTTCCCAGCAGCTGTGACTGGCCACCTCAGTGTTTCTAACCAAGGATCTGACTCCCTTGCAGCCACAGGACTTCTTGCACTGGGACAGCTGGGTCACCAGGATCTTTGCAAGGACACATGCTCAGCACCCAGCAACATGCAATGGAAAATTAAACAGCATTCAACACAAAATCCAAAGTGACGTCACGTACTGCAGCAGGAATTTCCCAACCAATCTCTCTTTTCCATTGTGCCCTTTTCCAACTAGCTAACTAACTTTGCACTCAAAAGTGTATAGACTTCTTAGTCATCCCAAGCACCCCTGTGAAGCTGGTATTTTTTATGTTGTCCCAGCACAGACTTCACTGTTTCACAGTCAGCTCACCCTTTCCAATGACCTCCAGGATCTCCTGTAGAATTCCATTTTTTCCTTTGACTTAAAATTAAGTCTATTATCAGTTCTGTAACAGTGGCTGTTCTTTCAGATCCACAGCTACAACAAGTGCATTTTGTATTTCCCAGGTGCTTAGTGTGTTAGTGTACACACAGCTCCTACCTCTTTCTGTGAATTGTGGAAAGTTATGATAGCAATTCTTTTCACATGTTTAGTCTCCAGCCATTCTGACTAAAAGTAGTAAAGTTTCTGTGAGACTTCGTGAACCAGAGTAGAACCATGTACACCTTGTCTGTCAAAGATATTCTAATCTTGAAAAGCTCTTGAAGAGAGAAACGGTGAAGCAGTCCCTGCCAGATCAGAACGCACAGAGATTTGTGACCGCTTGTTTTCTAGGGAAAGAGGAGACTTTCTGCAGAGAGAGAAGCCTGTTTTCTCTTCAGTCAGGGCAGACAACATCTGTTGAGGTGAAAATGATAGAGGGTCCAGAAACAACAACTCATTGTCTTTGTTTTAAACCAGCATTACGACCACTTTCAAGCAATGCTGGCTACAATAAAATCTAGACAGAGCCTCAAAGCTGAGTGGAGGAAAAAATTGAAATCATCAAGTCTCAGATGTTGCAGCTGCAGTCTGCAACACTGATGTGAAGCAGAGAAAGGAATCTTTTCCAGAGGATGTGAAAGCAGGCCCAAAGGATACATACCACTTGACATCCAGTTCACTACTGTACTATCAATCTCTTTACAGGCACTCTCATAAATCAGCACATTTAAAACAATAATCCCAGTAATGCTAAGACAATCCATTGTAAATGGTTACAAAGACATTGCTTAAATGGGAAAACAGAAGCATTTGGACAGTACATTGTATTACAAAATATATCAATGCAGAACTTGTGCTCTGCACCCTGCTGAGAACCAGAATGGACTAGAAGTAGAGACATAATTTTCTGCATGAGCAGTCAGCATTGTGCACCACAGCAATGGAAACCTTCATATGGTGCAGCCTTAGAGCATCCAGAATAAAAGGCTTTGTGTTCTCCTGAAAAAAGGAGTCAAAATTCAGGCGAAGGACTGTGAGTTTTGCATCAAATGAGAAAATAAATAAACAAATAAATAGCTTTAAAGAATTTCATAAGAATGAAGTTTCCCCTCCCTCAAGTGCGTGAAGAAACAATTACATGCTACAAGCAGGGGCCAAAAGCAAGAGGCAAGGCTGTAAGGGCAGCATGTCCCCAGGGAAACCACCCAGTCAGTCTTCCTGTCGAAGCCAGTTGCTTAGATTTTTGTTCTGTTTTTATTTTCATGGATATGGTACGTTTGGACACATCAGGACACAATTTTTACACACAATACACAGAGCACAGACATGTCCACTCCAAACCCTTCAATAAAACACCTCTACACAGTGTAAGTACAAATCCCAGCATATTGCCACATGAAAGACGTGACAATATTTAGACAGATGTGGCCTGTGTCTTACTCTTAGCAGGGGAATCTCTCAGGCTACTCTTGTTGCTCCAATAAAGCCAGGCCATTACTTGAATTTCTCAAAGAAAAACTAATCAAAAGGAACCTTTTAAAAAAAAAATCATGAATATAGAAAGCTAAATGAGGTCCATTAAAGACATGCAGGGACTTGTTACATAGAGGTGCATGGGGAGTTGCACTGCAGCATACCTCTATTCAGAAACTCACTCAGATGTGGTACCGGATTAAACTTAAGTGAGTTGAGATTAATTTAATCCTGAGTGACTGTATCTACATCAGGATTTAAACAGCTGAATTTATCTAAGTGCACATATTAAATTAATATGGATTTTTTTTTTCCCCTGACTGCTCCAAGCTCAAGGAAACCCTGAGGAAGTTATTGCACAGAGATATTTCACTGGAAGTACTGATTTTTATAGCAGAACACTCAATCAGTGAAGTAAGAAAATATCAGTTACATATAAAATAAGAAATACCAGTTACAGCTTTCTCACAGTGAATTATCTCTGGGCTAAAAATGTAGTTAGCTCCTACTGGCTGCAGGGCAGGTTTATGCTGATTTCAGGGGTAGCTAACAAAACTACTAGCACAACTTCTTTTTGTGAGGCTTGGGAATTTCAGCCAAACTGGAATAGTTCTACTCTTTATGTATTAGATTAATATCACATTCAGGTAAGGAGGGAAGTTAGTTCAGATCCGTCATGTATTTCTGTTGTTTAGGCTTTTCACAAGTATGTTTTACATGAAACAATATAACTTATAATACAACTTTTGCCACAACCATTTCAAAGGTCACATTTTCAACAGACGTTGATGGTGGTGCTTTAATCATTCCTAGAGTGAGGTACACATGCAATCATTCCTTCTGCAAACCTTAGCAGTTTCTCAATGATATGTGTGCCAATTAAAGCGACCACAACTTGTGTACAGCACTATGTACTTCTCCCGGCAGAGGAGAAAGCTCCTGTCATCTCCTAACTACTCCAGCACTTATAAAGCTCAGAAAATCTATCACACTCTTATGAAACAGAACCCCTGTGTTTGAGCACATCTTCTCCAGTCTCCTGTAATGGTTTCTGAAAACTCAAGAAGGAAAGAAGCAGGCTGAGCCAGGCCCATCACTGGTTACTTCACAGGGAGATGGAAGCAACCAGTAGTACAAAGTTCATTATTAGAACCTTTAATAATGAAACCATGAAGATTTACAAAATGTAACACTTGCTGAATAAGTGGTAACTTTTATTCACTTTTAAGTGACAGGAAAAGGGACCTTTCCATGGTAAGTCTCTCATGCTGGTATCTAAATGAATCTATTAAGTGGTAAATGCCTAATTTCCTCGGGACAATTACACATTGGTACCATGAGTACAAGCAAGAAATATATGTATGAATAAAATCCTGACTTCAAACTAACTCAGAGTTGTGGGTAGTTCCTAACAAGCCAACAGCATGAATAAGAGTGCTGGCCTCTCAGTATGTAGAGGAGTTCACAAACTATATATTTGCATTATTGCATGTAGATACTGCAAGAAATTCTACTACTGTAGCATCTGCTTTGGATCATTATCGTGTTTTGTCAATGAGGCATTTCAATTAACTTTACCTAAAAATTCCCCCGCAGGTATTAAAATAAATCTCAAGGATCTTGAAGGAAAAAAGTTCTTCAACTTACACAGTGGGCAACCACCAATGTGACAGACACAAAACATATTCAGTTCACCAATCTAAGCCTCCTACAAGTAAGAGACCTTTTTTCCCCCCTAGCAGCACACCTAAGTAAAATGAAACCTGAAAAGAACGTTTCCACACATTCTATTTAGCACCTGCACAAGTGAATGTCTGTGCTTCAGGACACTGCAGCAGGTGCCTGTGCATCAACCCCAGGTAAGGGTTAGGTTGAAAGGAACATAGGTCAGGTACATAAAGACACGGAGACAATGGTGTTTTTCCTCTTGGTGGCTGAAGCCATTCAATTTCCCATCTGGCAGCTACTTGCCACACACTTGTCACAGACATACTGCCATTCTGTGCAGGGGAGTAACACTTTGGGCCATCCTTGTGTTTTGAGTAAAAGGCTGACAATGACAATGCAATGTCATACCACCTCTGCTTCAGTCACACTGCATTTATTCAGTACTATGATGACTGCTAGATCCTTATGTTCTTGGGGGAAAACGGGACAATAACTTCCAGCCTGACGCTATTTCAGTTAGTTTCTCTGCTTTTATTAACAAGCATATAATATTCATTGGCAAAACACTGGATACAAGCTTCACTATCATAAAATCAGAACATTAAGCATTAATCCCCAAAAGGCTTATTCAGACAAAACTAGCCACCAGTAGTACAGAAATTACACAGTAACACAAAGCATAAAAAATTGTAAACTTTAAAATGAAGCTAAGCCAAAAATATGGTTTTACACTGTGACAGTTCCAGAATCTTTATTATGCCACATGTGAGGAAAAAGGCTTAGTGGTTGCACTGGCTTATTGTCCCTTAACTGTAAAACAATCTTGTTGCAGAAGAACAAACTTTCCTTTTGTCCAGTCAGGTCACTTGAATTCAAGATTCCATCAAACCAATACTTTCAGTTTCAAATAACAGTTAACAAATATAGTGGAATATCAGCATTCAAAAATCACAGCTCCTTCCTTCAGCCATACCTATCCGTTTTGCATGAATGATCCCGCTGGTTTCTGTGGAACCATCCACATTAATAGTAAAGTTACCAATGTAAGTGTTCACAGAACTGGACATTTAGTTCCTACCCTACCACCAGGATGTGGACAGGTCGTTGTGGCCTCAACAGATTTCCAAAGAGCTCTAAGTATGACCAAACACGGATCAAACAGCGGAACCATACCGTTAGTTTGTACATAAATAAACCATAACTTCACAGTAAAACATTACCTATTGACTTGCCACAAGACCCAAGTTCCTAGATAGTTTTTATCCTGATTGCAATTTTTGAATAAAGCAAGGATCGAAACATTGTTCCGTGTTCTTTAATGTTGTTCTCTGCAGCTTTTACTTCAACAACAGATCTCATGACCTTAGTTGCAGCTAATTGTATCTTACGTAGAGATTTTCTTGTGTGGGACAATTTCTTTCCCTGTTATCAACTTTAGGCAGATTAACTGAAGTGTAGGTTGCATTAATGTTTCCAGTGAAACATCCAAACTGATTACCTGAGGAAAAACAGAAACTTGATTTTTCTGTTCAGTAAAGCCTTCTGTACAAAATGCATTTTGAGTATTGAAGATTCATCTCACTGATGTACAGACTGGTTGGCTTTTTCCTATTATATTTAGCTCAATGTAAGACGCAGAATGCTGTAAAATACGCAAGTTATATTTATCATCCAGCAGAAGAAAAAAGATCAGTAAATCCCCTAGGACTAACTATGTTGTTATAAAGACAGTAAGAGCCAGACAAGCTTTCAAAGGCTCATAGCCTACTGGAAAAGAAAATAGCACCATTATAGTTGTAGTCTGATATTTTTTATGGTCCCATATCCCCTGAGGTGATAGTGTTGTGTATGCTATTGCACAACCAATAAAAATAAATATTCCCAGGTTTGATGGTACACAAATATACCAGACCTAACAATGGCACAAAACATTTTCAGATAGGCTGCAAGTCTTGTCGATTGCTTCCACAATTCACATTAAGGTTTCTTGCAAGATCATTTATTTTAAAATATTGCTGACAGATAGTTCTTGTACTTACACATTTTTTAAATCCCCTATTTCACTCGTAAAATAAAAAAAAAAGGAACAAATCAGAAAACACACCCACCCACCCCCAAATAATAGCCCCAAATAAAACCCCATTTGAACAAGTGAGAAAAGCTGTCTACATTCCTTTTAAATGTAATGGTAAATAGATGCTACATTTACAATTTAAACATATGCCTAATAAATGCATGTTTCAAACCTATTGCACAAAAGCATAAGTAATGCTCTTTATCCATACAAAACAAAAACATACAAATGAAAGCTACTCAAACTCAATGTAAAAGGAAGAAGCTTGTAAAAACATATACAATTTCATTTTATATGCCCGTAAATAAAGCTGGAACACCGAAACAAAAAATACGTGGATGGCAAAATAAGACAGAAGGCTTAAAGTAGAATAAATAATCTTATAAAGTTAAAATTTAAACCTCCAAATCTTATTTAAATTCAATATTATATATTCTATCTGAATTCTTTATTTTTTTAATGAAACTATATTTAATGAGACTCTGAGCATGAATGATTCATCGGTCTCATTGCTGCTGAGGATAATGCAACAAGATACTCCTTTACTGCAATGATTTTTCAGCGTAAGAAATTGTAAAAACTACTTCACAGTAATGGCATCTTCACAAAAGCCAAAACAAACCACCATGATCTCATCAGGACTAAGAAACACCTATGTCTGAGTCTAAATTTTAGTTCAACTTTGAACAGTATCAGAATTTTTCTACCCAATATAATCTTGATAAAAATTAACTGTCCCTTAAGCATCACACAAGTGAAACAAGACTCTGACCCAAAGACAACCTCCCTCTGTATTGGAGTCTTTTACTGAGGCTAACAAATGGTCCAGACACAGTCACATCACTCCCGAGGGAAAGAATTTTTGTAGTGAAGATGTTGTCACATGTGATTTAGAAAAATAACTGAGTGGCTTTGGATTTTTTGTTGGTTTTCTTTTTTTTTTCTCTTTTTACTTGTGAGGTTTTATCAGATTAAATACATCCCAAAAGCAGTTACACACAATTACAAGCAAAAAACCCAGCTGTAGGTATTAATGCTGGCTTGAATTTATGTATCCATATAGTTATAAACAGAGTTTTCTATATACTGATAGCACCATAACAAATTCAAGTGATTCTAAAGGTGGTTATAAACTTATAAGTTCTATACTGTTATTACAGCAAGAGATAGATTTGAAAGGCTTCTGAATTTGCGTGTTTGTAATTAATTTCTCAGTTGCACAAAGTACAGGGAGGTAATAAAATCCCAATGTACTTAAACAGCACTACATCAATATCTAGTCATAAAAAAAATTTCTGCAATACACACACTCTGAGGTAGACAGATCTCATATATATATGTAGGTGTATATATGTATATATAAGTAACCATATGTATATACACACGTGTGTATATATATATATATGGAAACCAAATATATACACACTTGTTTTTATGTATATATATTTCCTGGTTAAGGTGGTTAATCAGAATGCTGTCTGGCAGCTTTAATTTTATGTCTACATCAGGTACAGTCACTGTGTGTATACTCTGGGTGCACAGAGGGGGGACACTTACAGTCCTGTCCATATTCTCAGTGCCTCAGTGGCAACGCTAGCCCCTTATTTACACTAGAACAGCAACAACCACATAAACAGCACCAGAAAGGCCCAGTGTGTCAGCTTGCGTACACATCCATACTACCTGCATTCACTGTTTCACGGAAAGTTTATAAAAATGGTAGACCTATGAACTCATTTGTTCTTTTCTGCCAGTTCAAGTAATGTTAAAAGACAGAAAAAAAAGCTAAAATACACATAGTTGAGTCCACAAAAAGACAAAATCAGAGCCAAGTTCGATTCCATGGCTCACACGCACGCACACGCAAAACCCCACGCAAGAACGCAGACGTGGGTTTCTGTGTAACCTAAACAATCAAATCAGCTATCTTATACTTCCACCTGCAAGGACAGCAGCGTGTTTTGGCCCTTGTGTGGCTCTCCTTTCCATCTCCACAATTCATTAGGCTCCCTTTCATTCTCTGCTCACGTACTTTTTGATTTCCTTCCCATTCACGTCTGTGACCATAATCAAAACGAGGAACTCTGCTCTTAAAGGTAAACAAAGTTGGGGCATCCCTTCTGCAGCAGTGGAGCTGGGAAAGAAGGACTGAAGGCTCCAAAGAAGGAAATTGAGGGACATGTGCTGACAAATGTGGTGCTTTGAAAACTCAAGAAGAGGAAGATTTAAAATGCTTGGATAAATCTCTCGCAGGATCAGCTTTTGAGTTAATGAGTAACACTTTCTAGCAGAAGAGGAGAAGGAGCACAGCCAAAGGAAGCAGGACAGTTACAGGCAAACTTGCTTTCTTATCCATAGACAATTTATCAAAAAATAACAGGGTTAAACAACAGGAACAGCAACTAGCATTTTCAGCTGACTGGAAAACTCTTCCAAAATTAGGTTAACTATTTCCAGCTGCCAGTAATATGGCATAGACTGCTTTCAGTGACTTGACACCTGTGCCAGACAAATATTCTCACAATCATACTATATATGCCACACTGTATACAGCTTGCAGAAATCACTTTCAACTACTGTTTTTAAAAAGCCAATTATTTCAAAAAGCCCTACAAAAAGTGCAGTGAACCCTGCTAAGTGCCATTGAGGGTGCTTTCTAGAACATATATAGTTATACGTGTATATAAATGTATGTACCCATATATACATGTGTGTGTATCACCTTGCATCCATTAGGGCTGATGCAAGCAAAATTATCAGTTAAGGCCAAAAGGTGCTAAAATAATCTTGTCTGACTCCCCCCTCCACCCTACCCCAAGTGAGCTAGGAATTGCAGTAAGGAAAATGCTGTCGTTTCATCAGAAAACAGCTAAAGGAAATATAAAGCTGCTTATAATATCTAAGGAATTTTTAATCAGTGAAATGAAAAGTCTGCAATACTCCCAAAGTTGTTCAAGAGCCACTATTTCAATAGCTAGTGAAAGCAAATTCTCTCTAAATTAAAAACTGATTTCTGCAAGCCACAACTACAAAAGAAACATTTGCTTTTTAAGAAATTCACAAATCTAGCACTTGTGAGTATTTGTCATTAAGTGGTGCAATTTATGCCATAGCAAAATATCAGGGCACATTAAAATCAACTGAAATTATTTTTACTACTCTTACCAAATTAACACGTATACAGAAGTATCAAAACTTTATTAAAACACAAGGTGAGGGAAAGCAATAACTGGGCAAAAATGACAAATTTATTGGTTTCCCAGATTTTCCGAAGTTTTCAATGCAGCATAATAAATTATCACCAGTCACTGTATCATTAGGTATGTTCAATGCTCTACAGAATAACTTGAATAAAGCCAATGCAATCAGGCATACTATATAAGACAATAACACTTTGCAAAAATATAGTTTTTAAAGATTCAGAATGCGAAAAGTAACTAAATGCAACTTGGTGTCAAAAGCAACATATTTAAATCACCCCACAACATTCTAACTTTTTTTCTGTGTAACTGTAAGAGACAAATCAGGCTGAGCTACATGGAACTGTGAAGTGTTTTCAGTATCTGTAAACTTAATGCTGGTAGTGTCTTGTTGAGTTGAGACTTCTTTCTTCCGTACAAAAAAAAAAAAAGTATAAATATTTTCTGCCCAGAAGTCTAGGTTACACATCCATAGAAGAAATATTCAGGACAGTCCACTATGAAAGCCCTCGTCTTCCAAAATTATTCGGCTGGTTTGTGTGATGTGATTAGTGATGCACTAAGAAGGTGCCAGATGATAGTCTCTGCAAAAAACTCTGTCCAGAAGGACAATAAAGTTCTCTTACAGCAAGTCCATTTTGGGTCTATAATGTAGCAGTAGAGGTGCTTTCTGCAAGACAGAAATATTAGGTTAGTCAAGAAACAAACTCAGAACTGATCTGTTCAGTAGGTAAATCTGCTATTTCATAAGCTAAATCTTCAATGAAAGACCAGAACAGCTATCTGATCTGTCAAAAATTCACCAGGACAAAGACAAGATGCAACTTCATCTGTGGGGCTCAAACAAGAGATAAAGAACCGTTTCCCCTTTGTCTCAGGAGTAGATCTGTTTTACTTGGAAAACTGATTCCCAGTAAAGGACACGTCCAGGAAGCAGCATAAGAGTACGTGGTACTTCACATTTAACAGCTCTGGTTTGATTCCTCTTCTGTGAAAGTGTCCACTGATTTTTTTTTATGAATAGCTAAACTTCTAACAACCATGACATCCTGCACCATGGATATCTGTGTCTCATGAAAACAATTACTTCTGTTTGTTTTTGCTGGACCTCCCCCCTCTCAGTTTCATTTTACATCCCTAACTTGTTTCACTTGAGAAGGCAGTTTATAGTTCTCCCTTCTCCATATGACTCACAATTTTACAGATCTCTGTGATAAAGGTGAAGAGTAGACTGTACAGACGCACATCAATTTGATGCTCCTGTGTGGTTCTCCCCCTAGCTCCCACATCCTAACATTTGCTTTGTATTCTTTTATTTACACCTACATTCAGCTTCAGGTGTCACTCCAAATTGTAAAGGTTTCATCCAATACTTTATCATCAACTTGTGTTCACTGACCTAAATAACCACAATGCTGTCAGTGCACTGTTACTGAAATACTCGAATCCATTTCCAGGTCATTCAGAAACATTGGATGAAAGACATTCCAGTAGGATTCCACTTGCAACACTTCTGCATTTTTACCACTGATCACTGACTTTATCCTGTGACTTTTATGGAAGTCAATTGTTTTTCTACTCCGAGGCAGAAAAATGCTTCTCTACTCCCACCTGCACCTCTTATAGATATGCACTTAAGCCATCAAGTGGTTTTACCTCAGTGTACACTGTACACTCAGAATGTGTTGCTTGTCCATTACAAATCCTAACTTCTTGTTCAAATATACATACACTGACTCTCTTCAGAGTTGACTTGCCTCCTAAGTGCTCCATTTTGCTATTCATCCTTACCACTTCATTTGAGCTGCATTATTAATGTGATAAGTAATATTCAGAATGAATTCCCAAGTTTACTATTCCATTTCAAGGAAGTTTTTTAAAGAAACCACAGTGAGCAAGTCAAAGATGTATTAAAATATCTTAATCACACCTGTTTATGCCTAGTACGTGCTTCTTGAAGTCTCCTTAACTAGGATAGAAAAACATTGCTATTACCATTTCTTCTTTAAAAGTTAAATTCCCTTCTTGAGGTACAGAAGAGCACTGTGTTGGAAACTTCTGCCTTTTCTGCATCAACTCCCCCACATATGTGGACTAAAACCAGTTTTACCTGAAATGGTTAAAAATAATACTTTCTTGTAGCTTGCACTTCCTTTGCCAGACTTGATAATTTGACATCTGATGTAGTGCTCCCTTTTTCCTTGCAATTAATACTTAATTCTCCTTTCCTTCATTTTCTTGGAAACAAATTAATACTTGGGTGCTTAAGGATGCTGTATTAGATATCTATAAATGCATCTTCTTATCGAGTTTGCAGTTACTGCAGTATAGTCCCAAATCATACCTATTTTATAAACATTTTATTTGGCCAGTTCATTGTTTACGCGTAACCACAGTGTCATACCTTAAATCTCCATCTAGTAACAACTACAAACTTGAGCGTGTGGTCTTTGCCAAGAATCTCTTCATTGCATAATATGTCCAGCTGACAAAACAAAGGTGACAGTTAATTCACAGGGACATGCTACATGAAACAACATATTTCAGATAATACTACAAATGTTTGACAATACTTTTTTTCTTTGAATGTACTGTACCTTTTCATCTTGCATTTGCTCTGCAGACAAAAATAATACCAGGAAAGAAAAGATAACATCTGCTCTCAACATAAAGTGCTGAAAGACCATGTCTGTGCCTACCTAGGAAATACTGTGTGATCTGGACTTAACTGCTTGATTTATCTTCCCAAGTAATATTAACGCCCTTTCCTGAGAGCTTTACATGGTTTTAAAAAGGTCCAATAAAATGAGTAAGGAGACAGAAATCTCAAAGACCACTGTTATTTAACATACTATGAAAATTTTTTTACCTTTTCTGGTATTTTGCCAGTCAGGCGGCATCATGAACTAAAAACAGGGAACATGCATGAAAACAGAAAATTCCACCAAGGTATCACAACACTTTACCACACAGCTCAGAAAGGCCTGAATGTGCATGCAGTCCACTTACCCGGCAGTAACTCAAACCTACAATAGCCTAAAGCAAGCAAACAAGCTTAAATCCTTCTACTTATCTACCTGTTGCTTTTTACCAGTACAGTAATTACACTATAATTCATGTACTCTTAAGAAGGTAGGAAGGGATAGCAAAGGAATAAACAGTATTCCCAAAAGTTTTTCCTTCAGTAAAAGCCAAGTAGGTTGTTAAATCACAGACTGGCAAAGTGCATTGGAGGGCTTAACTACTCATACCGAAAAAAAACCCAAAACCATCCCCCTCTGAGCAACCATTGTAGCTATGAAGCTGCTGGGCTACAGCCAGGAGTCAACCATTTCCAAGCCAGCTAAGGATAAGACAGGATATACTGCTGTGTTTCAGGAAGACTGGCAGTGCTTGGGGGCATATTCCAATCAGTATTGGTTTGAAGTGACCAGAAGCTAGGAAGGAAGGAAAAGTTACAGAGATGCAAATTCACTGTTGACAAGTCTGAGCAGAAACATGTTGACACATTGGGCTGGATAGCACATGAGTTGATTTGAATGAAAAGTCTTCAGTGAATCAGTGTAATAATATGGAATTCAGAGATGTCAAGCTGAGAGTCAACTGAGATGTCCAGAGGCTGTGACCAAGGCCCAGCAAAGCAGTAAACAGAGGCTGCATTCATAGTTTGCCACTGTTAATTTTTGAATCTGATCTAGAAGTGCAAAGAATTGCCTTTCTGTACCTTTCACCATAAATTCTTCTGACTGTTTCAAGTATTCGCTGCAAAGGGAGGGAAAAATAGGTGTCTGGTAACACTCTGGTTGTGGTAGGCAGAAACTTCAGGTTGAGCTTCACTGAGAGCACAGAAAGGAACAAAGTCTTTGTGGTGCTTTCTCTTAAGTTGGGCTTCAGTAGCATTAATGTGGTTTTTTTCATTGCCTGACCCCTGTACAAAGTGTGAACTCTCCAAAAGGGTGGGGGTTATACCTAACTACAAAGCATCTTACCAGAGTCCATTTCAACACATGTGGAAGCGCATAACCAAGCCTTTTAGCTCAACTACTTATAGATGAAAGAAGAAAATGGATATATAAAAGAATTCAAGAACCAGTGTACGCTTCTATTTTCTGAAAATAAAATCAGACTAAGAGACATTAATTTGCAAAACAACAAACCCACCCTTTAAAAGCTTTTATATATGTAGATTTATTTTTAAAAATTAACATATTACCTCATTAAAAGAAGAAAGGTTGAGTTTTTTGGCAATGAACTTCTTTAGATGCAAAACTGTTGCTTGTGCTGAGCAACGAATCCATTTTCGTTTCAATCCACGCAATTTGCTGCTATTGCACTCCAAGCAGATGCTTACCTTCAGGAAAAAGCAAACAATCAGGAGCTGGCTGGAATAATTTTCTGCAATCCCCATAACGTATTCCACATGCAGTTTTTATTAATACAATAAAGTCAAGAAGTACAGTACCAGTATTCCTTAAACTGAAATGCCTTAAAAAAACCCCAACACAACATTTTTTAACATCTTGTAAGCTAAGTGATAAGCACTAGACAAAAAAAATTCAAGAAAGAATTTTTGATGTTGGAACAAGGCTGCTTCATCCCAAATTGATAGGTAGTCAATAGCGCAAGAGGACCATATGTTAAAAGTTAGAGCCAGATAAACGGTAAGAAAAACCATTGACAATTTTAATGATTGCTTCTAATACCTTACTTTTAATGCAATAGCTAAATTTGGTTTTAAAGTAGAATTTTAACACATTTAAATGAGAATTTAAAGTTTAAAAAGAATAAATACAAATACTATTAAAAAATTTTCAAGTTCTAAATATTACACCCCCCAGGAGGGAGGGATAATATTTAGAAATTCTCATGTCTTTTCCCATCCAGCTATTCATTAATTAGTCTAACCTCTTTGTGATTATATACTTTATGCACTAAATGGATCTAGTGACAGGTACAATCCCTTTGAAAGTTCCCTTACATGGCAGTTGAAGAGAAAATTAACCTAAGCTACAGTTACTCTGAACACACATCACAGGACATCATGAAAGGGATGGCTTGTTTATTCCAAAAGAAGTTTTCACCTTCAGACATGCTTTGTCTCCAAAATTTAACAGTGGGTTTCCAAGCTTTTATACTATTTTTATGCTATAGAGTTAACACTGACTCAGTATTAGAGATTGAAAACAAGATAAATAAATAGTAAGTTACTAAAAGTGCTGCTAAGGCAACCTCCCTGTCCAACCATCCAAGACCCACTCTGGCAGTCACACTTGCATGACGTGAGCTGGGATGGAAGACCCCTTGCAGCTACACACTCCACACTGACACATTCAGGCCAGGTTTCCTTACCAGCCCAACCCCAGGTTTCCCATAGCAGAGTCTCAGATGTTCCATCCTTAAAATAATTTAATCTTGGTGGGTGCAGTAACTAAATAACAAAAGAACAACTGGAGCTGGTGCCTCCAAGGAGAGACCCTGAACAAAGCAACCCCTGGGCTTTTATACCCTCACAGTCTAAGCACACATAAGTCTGGGGGTCATTGGCTCCTGCTGTGTCTCAATGTCTGGTCACCTGGCTGGGTCACAGGTCCCTGTGCCCTTTGTTAAGCAAAGGGTCAACAGTTCCTGGCCTCTTGCCTCGGGCTCCCACCCAGAGCTCAACCTGCAGCTCCCACTGCAGCTGCACACCGAGCTAATGGCACTGAATGTGTTCTTTAACAGTGCAAAATGTTTAATTCATAATTACAGATACACATTCAGCTCAACATGTCACAGTAACACTGAGGTACACCCCTTCAGAAGGTGAGGCAAATTACCTGAATTTGTTATGAAAGCTAATAAATACTTTGGAAACTCAAACAGTCAGAACTATCAAATCTTAATGCAAATGTCTTTAATGTATTCTTCATTCCTTCCAAAACCCAAAGGTAAAAAACCTCAGGCTTACAAAAAAGCATTGGACAAACTGCACCTTATTTGTATTGCAGAACAGAAAAAGCAGCTTGAAACAGTTATTTTCTTCTCTGTTAGATTACCAAAGTTAGCATATCAAAGCACTTCAGCTAAAACACAAGATAAAACTAGAGCCCTATAAGCTCACCTGTTCGTCACTTCGGTGGTAATCATTATCCTCCTCCTGTTTTTCCTCTGAAGTTTCTTTATTTAAGTTTTCATCTGCTTTAGTTTCACCTTAGATAAAATACACCAGACATATGTGTTTTTTACATATATGATTTTCATATATAAGACCCAGAAATACTCAGCAGCAGCTTATAATGCTAATACAATTAAAACAGCCCAGTTCAGGATTGCAATATAGAATAAACTTTGCCTTTCCCCTTATCAGCTTAGGCAAAACTAGCAGCCAACAGCCTGTCAACATCAAAGAGGGGATGGAACACAACCTTCAGTTCCACAGTGAGCAGCCCAGCAGCCAGGCAATTTCACAGTCCCCATGCAGGCACTGCTGTGGAGACCGACTGCCACAACCCATGTGCCATGACCAGCTGAAAACAAAGACTCTCTGCACAAAACAGGGACAAAGCAACAATTCTATGCTCACTGCATTCTTCACTGTTATGAAATAATTGTGACTGTGATACATTAACTAGGCACGCCTCCAACAGGTCTGTTCATCAATCTACTAGCCATCACCCAACAAAGACAGAGTAAATAAAGGACCATTTACCATTTCGATGAGAATCTAGGTGCTGTTTTGTGGAACATGTCTCCCCTTTGATGTCCCCTGGAACTTCCATGCCCAGTTTGTGATAAAACTCCCTTTGCTTTTTCATTTCCGCTGTTTAAAATTGCAAATATTAATCCCTGTAATAAATTTCTAATGCAATATTTATGAAGTTATTCCAAATCCCTTCCCTCTTAAGGATCGCCAGCAAGTAGTGGTGTTGTCATTATTTACTATATTCTATCTCTGCTGTCACATCAAGTCATGCCTCAGCTTATTTTTCAGAGTTAGAATACCATAAGGTCATTTGCATAGCTACTGCTGTAGCATTCCTACTAGAATAAGATGGTATTTAAAATACTGTAGTTACTTTTGAATATCCACCCACAACATTTCAGTCAAACCACTGGTTTTGAATTTTTATTTACAGTTCTGATTTCCAATATCCTAGAAATAATTTTTTAATAATCTATTTCATCTTACTGATGTTTGAAAATGTTCTGGTTTTTCAGCTTAAATTGATTAAAATCCTCTATGTAAATGAAAGTTTTAACATATATTAAGACAAAAAGATCACATTTCTATAAAGTACTTCTTTAGTTAAAACAGATCTAGTGCCAAAGAGCATTACGAAAACACAAAATAAAGTTCCCTGATAAGGACTCACAGAATTGCAGGAACTAAAAGCTTTTCTGCCTTTTACCTCTGAGAATTCTAGAAAGCTTGCACAGCAGGTTTAAGAACACAGTTTAACAAAACCAAATCAGAGTTATGGTGTGCCAACACTCAAAAGAAGAACAACTATTCCGCTTTACATAATAGTGCTTTCAGATGAAATATCCCATGTTGCCTCCCACCACCCCCACACTGAATTGCTGCTAGTACAGGTATGAAATGAATCATTAAAGAATATAGTTTTCCATTGTATTTTTCTTCAGTTGCCCTCAGTTTTTCATCACTTGAAACTTTCTTTTATCTTTATGTTAAAGAAGTATGTGCAAACTGACCTCCAGAAAAGGCCATACCACAACTTACCTTCTTGGAGGCCTGGTACAAGTTTGTAAACAATATCTTGCATTGTTCTGTCATGACTAGCAAGAAGAAAAACAAAATCAAAAGCTTAAGTCAACCTTCTTGATTCAAAACTTTTCTCTTTAAAAAGTTCCAGTACTAAATGAATGTAAAAGTTTCTAAATTCACCTAAGACGAATTTCACTTCTCAAATCAGGACTTATATCAAACCAGAAAGAACAGTAACATAAAATAAATTATGAAAAAGTACAGCCTAAGACAAAAACCAAACAGAAGTTTGACAAAGAATAGTCTGTGGAGGAAATAAATCAATCCATGGGATATGACCTCCAACATCAAGGCAAGTATGTCACTAATAATCTCAAAATTCTTAGACAACTTTGAGGTAAACTCATTTTTATTACAAAAGAACCAAGGATAGTCTATTTCTCACCCTTATAGACTCATCTCTACTAGGCTTCTCTAAAATCCATGAGAACAGTTGACAGAAAAAGATCACGACAATTAAATTTTACTTTGCTCTTCAAAGACAGCATTTTGACTGTGAGAAACATTGTGTAGCTAAGTAGCTTGTACAGGTAGTGTGGCTCAAATAAAAAATAGACAATGATCCCACTGAAACTCGAGCAGTGGGACCAGTTAAGATTCTAAACTTTAATTCCCAGTTCATCTAGACAAAATTCTGTTCTAGTCTAAAATAAGTCACTGTCTGAAAGAAATTAAGTATTATCCTTAAGAAATTAAGTTATATATTAATAACATACCCTAAACTCCAATTAGTAACTATTATCAGAAGCATTTCAAGTGTCTGTCTTGGCTGCTGCAATGTCATTACCCCAAAAGAGTTTGCAATATCAAACCCTGAGTCTGACTTAAACAGAAGAGGCTTACAAGAGCAGTCTCAAGCTTCTCATCCCCTGACATGAGCACTTCAAAGCAGTGGAGATCAATGAACAAGTAAAGAAATGGCGGCAAATCAACACATTTACAACCAGTAATTACAGTGTTTTAAGTAGCACTACAAGAAGAATCAAAATACAAATAATTCTTAATTCATGTCACTTCAATCAGTAGCAAACCCATTTGCACAGGCTGGGATTATCAAGTGCCACATATGGACTGCAGACACATCACCAAAAAGGTTTCAACAAAAATAAGTAAATAAGACATCACTAACAGATCAGAGGTGAGAATTTGGGGGTTGGAACCAGATGAACTAGATGATCTTTGGTCATCATTTTTTTTTACCTAGATGAACTCTATGACCTTCATGGTCCCTTACAACCCAATTTTATGATTCTATTTAACAGCACTAAGAAATGTGAAAAAGGAGATGCATTTGGTTTACCTATTTTCCAGACACAGGGAGATGAATAGAGGAGCTACATTTTAAGACAGCTTGTGAAACTTCTGTCAATTCTTTATTTAAAAGGATTCCATAAATATATCCAAAAGTAGTCTGGACAAAGCCTGTTTCAGTTTTGAAGGGGTAATGTTTTACAACTAGTTCAAGCAGTTTACTTCACTTGAGGCATATTCAACAACAGATTGCTTTGTAGGTGTTCTCAGTTTGATGCTGTTTCCTGGTCCCTTTTTGCACAGGAAACAGGCAATGGTATATTCTTGTGGTATTACAGAAGACAAACATTCTCTCACATGTAATTTATTCATTCTTGCCTATTTTCACCTACTTGTCCCTTTAATTATACACTCATACAAAATATTATCAGTGTATCATATAATACATTATCAGTGTACACCATTATTCTTCAACTCCAGGGACAGCATTACTAGTTTCAGGCTCTTGAATGAGGATGAGCTTAAGCCATGTGAGTGTGTATACAACACTGACAGTTTTCTGTGAAGGTGCAACCCGACTCATCTGCTACAAGCATTGCTTCAGAAATTTTTACAGAACTGAGAAAGGCACACAGGAAAATGCTACTAACAAATGCAAACTCTTTATAAAGGTAGGTAAAACACTACTTGATATGCAATAGCTAATGCAAACATACTGTCACAACTATTTTCATCAGCAAGAGTTACTACACTGCTGTAAAATGAAAAGAAAGCACTCAAGGAAAAGAAAAACCAACAAAAATACTTGGTAAAAAAAGAAGGAAACTGGTGAACAACACTAAATTCGTATTAGAGATCAAAACAGAACAAAGGACAAGGTCATCCATTCTGGTCTAATATTTTTGCTGCCATACTGCTGGCTTAAACAATCCAGAAGGTTCTTGGAATGCACTGATGGTAACTTCCTTCTCCAAGCAATAGAGAAGCCAACAAGGAAAGATGTTACCCTGCACCTTGTTCTCACTAACACGGAGAGACTGATGGGGAATACAAAGCCAAAGGCCAGCGTGGGCAGCAGTGACCATGAAATGTTGGAGTTCAACACCCTTAGTGGAGTGAGGAGGGTGCACAGCAAGCTCACTACCCTGAGTGAGCTTGGAGTTCACAAGAGTCAACTTTGGCCTCTTCAGGGATCTGCTTGGTAGGGTAGCACGAGAAAAAGCCCTGGAGGGAAGAGGGACTCGAGAACACTGGTTGATATTCAAGGATCACTTCCTCCAAGCTCAGGAGGGATGCAGCCCGACAAAGAGGAAGTCAGGAAAAAATGCCAGGGGATTTTCATGGATGAACAAGGAACCCCTGGACAAACTAACTAACTAACATAGGAAGAAAGCCTGCAGAGAGAGAAGTAAGGACAAATAGCCTGGGAGGAGTACAGAGAAACTGTCCAAGCAGCCACAGATAATGTTAGGAAAGCTAAAGCTGTGATAGAATTAATTCTGGACAAGGACATCAAGGGCAACAAGTGTGGGCTCTTTCTGGCAGTAAATAGACCTGGTTACTTGGGATGTGGAGAAAGCTGAAGTTACTCAATGACTTTTTTTTGCTCCAGTCTTCATCATTAAGTGCTCCAGCCACACTGCCCAAGTTGCAGATGGCAAAGGCAGAGACTGGGAGAATGAAGAACGACTCACTGTAGAAGACCAGGTTCAAGACTTATCTATGGAATCTGAAGTCCAGGGGACCTGATGGGTCCTCAAGGAACTGCTGAGGAAGTAGCTAAGCCACTATCCACTGTTGTGGCAGTGGAGAAGTTGTGGCAGTCCAGTAAGTTTCCCACTGAAAGTAAACAAGGAAATGCAACCCAATTCATAAAAAGGGAAATAAGTAAGACCTGGGGAATTACCAGCCAGTCAGTCTCACCTCAGTGCCCAACAAGATCATGAAGCAGATCTGTAAACTATGGAAACACACATGGAAAATAAGGAGGCGATTGGCAACAGCCAACAAGGCTTTCACTAAGGGCAAATCATGTCTGACAAATTTGGCCTTCTATGATGAGGTTACAGAGGTGGCGGATGAGGAAAGAGTGACTGACGTCGTCTTCCTGGACTTGTGCAAAACATTTGACGCTGTCCTGAATGACATCCTTGTCTTTACACTGCAGAGACATGGATTTCACAGATGGAGCACTTGGTAGATAAGGAATTGCCTGGCTGGTCGCACTCAAGAGAGCTGTGATCAATGGCTCAAAATCCAAGAGAAGACCAGTGACAAGTGGTGTTCCTCAGGGTCAGTAATGCCACTGGCGCTGTTTAGCAAATTTGTCAGCAAAATGGACAGTGGGATCGAGTGCACCCTTAGCAAGTTCTTCAAAAACAAGTGCAGTGGTATGGTCAAGCACATCAGAGGGAAGGGATGCCATTCAGGCTTAGAAGGTGAGTCCATGTGAAGCTCATGGAGTTCAACAAGGTCAAGTGGCACCTGGGTGCTGGCAAACCCAAGCACAAATACACGCTGGGCAGAGAATGGATTGAGAACAGCCCTGAGGAGAAGGACTTGGGGGTGTTGGTGGATGAGAAACTCATCCTGACACAACAATGTGGGCTTGCAGTTCACAAAGCCCACTGCGTCCTGGGCTGCATCAAAAAAAACTTGGCCAGCAGGCCGAAGGAGGTGATTCTGTCCCTCTACTCTGCTCTCACGAGACCCTACCTTGGAGTTCTGCATTCAGCTGTGGGGTCCTTGGAATACAAAGGACGTGGGCCTGTTGGAGCTAGTCCAGAGGAGGGTCATGAAAATGATGAGAGGGATGGACCTCCTCTCCTGTGAAGACAAGCTGAGAGATCTGGGGATTACAGAGCTGGACAAGGAAGGTTCCAGGGAGACCTTAGAGAAGCCTTCCAGTGCCTGAATGGAGCCTACAAGAGAGCTGAAGAGGGACTTTTTACAAGGCCATGTAGTGACAGGACAAGGGGGAATGGCTTTAAACTGAAAGAGGGTAGGTGTATATTAGATAATAAATAGAAATTCTTCACCATGAGAGTGTGAGTCACTGGAACAGGTTACACAGAGAAGCTGTGGATGCCCCACCCCTGGAAGTGTTCAGCCCAGGCTGTATGGAACTTTGAGTAATCTGATCTAGAAGAAGGTGTCCCTGCCCATGGCAGGGAACTACATGACTTCTAAGGTCCCTTCCAATCTGACCCATTCTATGATGATTTTATGATATTCTTACCTGTTCCTATGACCTAAACACACCTTTGAAAGATTAACTGAATGACAGTGCTGAAAATTATTTCTCTCATTACTGTGAGACACTGAAAAGCACTGTTCAACTAAGAATAATTATTGAGGATTTTGTAAAAGTGTAATTTCTACAAATGTTTCATACATATAACTTTTACAACCCAAGCATACAAAATGTGGAATGACTAAATCCTATTAAAATCACACAGAAATTAAACAGTGAAGTGCATACTTGGCTTGTTTTTAACTCTAGAAGAAGATGTCATGCTAAGGAATTTCAAATTCATAGCAAAGTTTGATCCTGTATCTCCTCAATCACCTTCAAACTTCCTTTTAAATGTTTAATATGCTGATAAGCAAGAAAGAAAATTTGGGAAAATCTGTATTAAAAGGGATGAACCAGTCTAGAATGAAATTACTTGCACTTCTGCTTTTATACTTACCCAATATACTGTAATGGGTGGCTCTGATGTATAACAATTCTACAGGTTGGACAAGTGTTGTTTTCCTCCAAATATTTCACTAGGCAGCTTCTACAGACTGATAACAAAGACATTCACAATTAAAAAGTAATAAAAGTAGCATAATAAAAGTTTGCTTTTCTAAAGTCACAGAAATGCACCTTACTGAAACTTACACAAAGCTCATTTTTTCCCACTATATATGCATGACGTTTAATCATGCAGAGTACAGTTTTCATTATGTTTCATTAATTTTTTTTCACACAGGAAACTAGAATTAAGGCATTTGTGCCTACACACAACCTTCCTAATACAGCATACAACACAAGATCCCACCCTTAAAATTTACTAGAGCAATTTCTAGCAGCTCAACATTCAGTTTGCATGGCCAACATTACAGGAACTGTACACCATTAAGATGCTAAGCATATTTGCTTTAACCAAGGCCACATATGGAACAAATGTGTGTGGTGGCAATGAACCAATGCAAAAAAAAATTCCAAAGCTGAGTACTTTTTTAAGAGAACAGAAAACTTTCAGAAAATGGATACCCAGGCGTTATTTTACTCCTAACTTTCACAGAGTACACTACAGCTAAACTTCCACCAGAAAAAAAAATTACATTTGCAGACCTTCAGTATTAGTAAAATGCTTGGGAAGGAGCTGCCAAAGTAGTCATTCGTTATAAAGCTGCAATGCTTCCAGAACTGTTTCCACATGCATACACACAATCACCCGTATCTCTTTCAGAGCGAACTATCTACACTCCACTCTCCTCTGTCCTGCCCAAAAACAGTACCCATAAAATACAATACTACATGATATCCTGACTCACTTGAGGTTACAACTCATAAATTAGAGGGGAAAAAATCCCAGAGGAACAGCTTTTTTTTGAAGAGCAGCAGCTCATGTAGTCTTGATATTAATGCACTTATCACATAAAATGAAAGAACTTCTGTAGCTATAGTGCCATCTACCTCCCAAACAAGATAACAGTACAATTAAAAACACCTATTAATACCAAAAAAAAAAAAAAAAAGCAACAGCAAATGAAGCATTTTAAGTTTGCATTGTGCTTTGTATTTACACACCTAGGATGACAGCACTGTGGCTGGCACAGGTCTGACAAAGCCTCATAGCTTTGCACACTATGCACAGATCCCACAGAGCAGTTTGTTCCAGTGGAGTGTCAAAGCAGTAGATCCGTTTGCAAAAGTGAAGCCAAACCCCAGTCTTACCAAGTTGATGAAAGCAGAATCTGACAGTGGAAGCAGGGACAGATATTCTGGAAAAAGTATGAGGATGTTGCTGGCTTGTGCACAAATGGGTCAGGAAGGCCAAATCACAGCTGAAGATGAATTTGGCAAGGGACACGAGGAGTAAGAAGGCCTTCCATAGGTATGTCAGTCAGAAAAAGAAGGTCAAAGAATGTGTGGTTCCCAGATAAACAGGACTGGCAAATCAGTAACAATGGATGAGGAGAAGGCTGAGGTACTCAACTGTTTTGCCTCACTCTTCCCTGGCAATCTCTCTTCCTACACCTCTCGCATGGATGGGGGAGTAAAGTCCCTTCCACTGTAAGAGAAGATCAGGTTAGTGAACACCTGAGGAGCCTGAATACAGATAAATCTATGGGACCTGATGAGATGCCTCCCAGAGCCTTGAGGGAGCTGGCTGATGTAGTTGCCAAGTCACTCACAGAAACAGTCATGACAGCAATAGTCAGGTGAAGTCCCTGGTGACTAGGAAAAGGGAAACATTCCACCCATTTTTAGGAAGTAGTAGAAAGGAAGGATGACCCAGGAAACTACCAGCCTGTCAGCCTTACCTCTGTGCCTGAGAAGAACATAGGACAAATCCTCCTAGAAGCAGTGCTAGGGCACAGAGAAGGTAGGGGAAGTGCTTCAGGACAGTCAGCAGGGCTTCACCAAGGGCAAGTCCTGCCTGGCCAACCTGGTGGCCTTCTATGATGGAGTTACTGCATCAGTGGAGAAGAGAAGAGCTACAAATGTCATCTATCTGGACTTCTGGAGTGACTCTTGACAAGGTCTTCCACAATATCCTTCTCTTTAAATCAGAGAGACAGGAATTTAATGAATGAACTATCCAGTGGATAAGGAATTGGCTGAATTCAGTTTTACAAAATTTGGCCCTGTCCATCTAGAGGACTGGCCTTGGTCCTCCAAATGAGTCTCTCCAAGGGACTCAAGAATTTCATTTACTACTGAAGAGACTCCAAATGGCTGAAGGTCAAAACATTAGAGAAAAATGAAAAAGGAAAGAAAACTGTGCAGTTCTGAGTAGAACAGAATGAAAATTTCAGAGTGGTGTAACTCTGAAGAGAGTTCACTGTCTCAACAGGCATGGAAATTTCATGATAGATTTTGGAAGGCTGCTTTTCCAGGCACATATATTATTAGCATCACCATACACAACACAAACAGTGCCAATATGTATGAAGTTTTTTTACATAGACAGGGCTGTGTGCTTTTCTCACAGAACTGTAATTCTACAGGACACACAGTGAAACACTATTCAGAAAACATCAACTGTCAAAATAAGAGAGGCACAAGCCAAAAAACCCCCAAAAAAGCAGCAGCAGAAGGTAGTAAGGCGCATGCCCTGGTTTTGGAAGCAAGCACTGTAGCACTGTGGATTAATCTACAAATTTCTTCCATAAGCAAATATAAGAAATGGTGCAGATGATGTCAGCTGAGGGGTATTTATAGCATTTCGGTTTATTTTAAAAAACAATGAAAAATGACCCCCTAGCTCTGTGTCAGCCATGTTAACTTGTTATAATACTGGTTTTGTATGTAATCTTCTTAATAGCAGCAGTAAAGAAATTCTGGCAAAACTAATCTAGTTTTAAGGATCTCACTTTGAAAACAACACTATGGAAATTAAGATGTGAAACAAATGCAGGAGGGACACAACACACTGATTGCTGCATCCAGCTCTGGGGTTCCCAGCATAAGGAACGATATGGACCTCTTGGAGCAAGTCCAGAGGAGGGCCATAAAGTTGATCACAGAGATGGACCACCTCTCCTAAAAGACAAGCTGAGAGAGTTGGGGTTGTTCAGCCTGGAGAACAGAAGGCTCTGAAAGCAGCCTTCCAACACCTGAAGGGAGCTGGAGAGGGATGTTTTACATGGACATGTTATGATAGGGTAAGTAGGAATGGCTCTAAATTGAAGGAGGATAGATATTAGAAAGAAATTTTCACTGTGAGGGTAGTGAGGCACTGGAACAGGCTGCCAAAAGAAGCTGTGGATGTCCCATCCCTGGAAGCGTTCAAGGCCAGGTTAGATAGGCTTTGAACAACATAATCCAATAGATCGGAATTAGTTTCAAGAACCTTTCTTTGGTTCTTGGAATCATAGAATGAACCGTTCTATGATCCTATGACCCTATAAGGACACCCAAAACAACACGAAATGTGACAAAAACAAACTCATTAAAGCTGATGAATAGAGCTTCTAAATGGAATATAATAAAAAATGTAATCATTGACCAATCATGAGCACTGTATTTCCCCTTTTTTAGACATATTAGGTGAAGAAGAAGTCTACTGAAACTTCTCATTTTATAATGAAGACACTGTCACCAAATAATTGCCTTCCAAGAAAATTTAGCACTGTAAGTCATTCAGACAATTCAACAACATATTAGCTTTGTGACAGAATAATTTTAAAACATGAGATGCTTTGCAAGGCTCTAGGCCATGCTTCACTGATACGAAATCAGAAATTTACAAAGTAACCTAACAACAAACACCTACCCTATTACACTATTTTGGAACACAAGTTTATTTCTAGGGTACAACACAAAATACTTATTCTTTATCCAGAAACTACAGCTGCTTTCTGCAGAGGAACAGGAGAGTGAGAGACACTGCAAAGGTTCCAGGTAGAGAATATATGCTATGTCAACTGTAACATATGTGTAGGTATTCCACATTCCTTTAGCAGGACGACAGACTGCATTTCTAAATGCTTACATTACCACTAATTGTGTATGGCTTCAAGTTTGTGCAATACAGCTTTAATGTTCCCTTCATTTGCTTTGATAAAGAAGCAAATAATCTGCTAAAGAAAAGCAGTGTCTAGTAAAACAGAAACTGTTCTGGATGATGCACAATAGATATTTTTAAATTTCAACTCAAAAGCACTACAACATGTTGGATATCAAATTTAAAAAAAAAAAAAAGGCAACTTTAACTTAATTATACTTTTACTTACAAGTATGTAAGCATTCTGTTACAGTAGTAGCATCAATCAGGTATCCATTGCACAGACGACAGGTTATATGGGCATTAATGTCCCAAAGCTTAATCTTTCTTGTTAGCATCTTTGGTGCCTGCAGAAAAGACATATCATAAAGTAACACAGCTGTAGTGACAAGGCAAAAGTTACTTAAGAATAAACAATTAGCTAGCATTAACCCTAAAGCTTTTATACAGCTTTACACGCATGTAACTTACGTGGGTGTGCACATACACGCACACAATGACAGCACTAACTTTTATGTCACTTCACAGAAATGAAACAATGTAAACCCCATGCTATTTTGCAGGTCAGTATTTCAACAGCATAGAAAACAGTGCTATTGATAAGTTCCATTACCAACCAAGGGACCTGGATTTAAGGTGAAACCCTATTATTCTCGAGTAACTTAAGTCATCACGTTCAGTCTTGTAATGGTGAAAAACTCACAAAAACACGGAGAGAGAAAATCCTCAAAGCAATTTCAGAATCAAAAGTGTTTTGACAACTGAGAAGTCAAAATAACTAGGTCTGATTTGGCATATTATATTTAATCACACTTTTAAGTGTTTGCCTTGTGTCAGTATGGTTAAACCACAATTCTGAATCTGTCTCTCAATAATGGACCTGAAAAGTTAACCTTTTGAAATCCCTTTATTTAAACACAAGTAAATTAAAAGTTACATTGCAGATTAAAATAATTTCACAGGCAGAGCTGCAGTTTATTGTACTAAGAAACTGGAATTAGACAGTTTTCATTTCTTTTGAGCGTGGGATGACATAATCACCTTTAAAAGGAAGAAATATCAGACATTAAAAATGAAACAGCTCATTTAACTTTTTTTTGCAGCAATTTCAATTGCTTATTGAGAAAAAACCACATAAAGCCCATGTCTTAACAAATAAACTCTTATCTTTTAAACACAGCTATGTTTTTTAAAGTATACTGAAAATTGTACTGTTACCATAATTTGGCAGCATTCTAGTTAATTAACAGAGCAGGCTAAACTTGCTTACAACCTACTACCTTTGGTTCCCACACTGCAGAATTCACCAAATTACACTGTTTTCCATTAAACTGATTTTACTGTCCCTGAGTCACAAATACTGGTTTTCATCTAGTTCAGTTTGGAAAACATTTCAGAATTTGAATGGTAACACATGTTCCCCAAATTTCACATAGAAATATTGTAACAAGATTGTTTGATCTTTGCCATCTTCATTTTCATTGAAGTGGTACTAAGCAAAAAGAACTATCAAAAGGCAAACTTCCACACCAATCTGCTGAAAAGTACCTTATATTCTACTATAAACTATGGGAAAGCATATCCAACACCAACACGTTCAAATCTGCATTGTCCTATACAAAAAAGACTAGGAAAACTTCCAGTTTTCATGGCTAAGAACAAGTAATGGGAAAAAAAAAAAAATCAAACTTACTTCATGGTATTTGTGATTTATTTATTAAGCTAGTGACTAGTCACTACAGAAGAATGAACTGGTTTTGCAGTATACAAAATAGGTCAGAATTTATCCTTGGAAACTGAATTACTTCTCTAAATTGTATTCTATAGACTTATTTCTAACCATCTGAAAACCAGACACATATTAAATCCTTGCAAGTTAGTGCATGAGGTCACCAGGTAAAAGCTACTGGATGATGCAGGTACCTTTCTGTGGCACAGAAGAAGAGCCTTCAACATTACTCTTTTAAAAGAGTTCTGGAGATGGCTTAAAACCACCAGTTAAACAGAAAGTCAGCAACATTAGAAAACACAATCCATGACAGGTAAATGAGAAATTAACCTCCACGGATACTTAAAAAGGCTGTATTAATACAATTCTAGTTACTTCTGTTGGCA
The DNA here is from genome assembly GCF_003984885.1 of Neopelma chrysocephalum. NCBI lineage: Eukaryota > Metazoa > Chordata > Aves > Passeriformes > Pipridae > Neopelma > Neopelma chrysocephalum. The sequence continues at coordinate 1,703,056 of NW_020925465.1, forward strand.
GGAATTCAGAAGAAAATGTTCAGGATCACAACAGATCGAATCCAAACACCAAGGCAGAAGAGCCAAAGATACTACAGCGAAATGTGAAACAGGGAAATTATTTATTTTCTAGAAAAAGCACGACAATTTTTCCTCATTACAGTAGACACAAGCACTGCCACTAGAAGAATCATCAACAAATAAAAACCAGTTCAGATGGGGTATGGTATTATAAGAACAGTGAATGAACCACACAATGAAGAAGATAAAAATAATACAAAATAGTAATAAACCCTATTGTGCTAGAAAAAGAAAAAAAAGCTAGCAAGGATAATACACACTTCACCGACTGAATGGGATTTTTCCAGTACATTAATGTCCATTTCCAAAAATTAATGTCTTCTAGAACACCTAGAGCAAGCCTGTCAAATTAACCTTATGAAAATGTCATACGCCTTTCAAGAAGGACAGAAAAACCCTCTCCTTATATGTTTAAAGAACTGAAAATGAGAACTATTGGAAGAAGCAACACAAAGGGAACAGGTTTTTCCAGAGTAGAAGATGCTACAGTTTCAAAACATGATAAAACCTACAGTAGGAGATTCCTCCAGAAGCCTGTCCCACACTGCTGTGTTGCAGCTGCTAAAACATGAGAAGGATCTCTTCTCTGCTCATGCACAGGTCCAACATGGTAGCTTCATCACAGCTTGAATCTCCAACAGGCAATTCAACTTTTTAAGGTCTGTAAGCAAACTGTCAGTGTCAGACTTTATTTTGGCCTGCATCTTGTGCAATTGTGACCCACGCCCTTTAGTCTCAAGAAAAAGAAGAAAATTAGAATGTCTCACTTGCTTTTCAAAACAGTTATACCTGTTTGTGGCTGGAGCAAAGAGATTTCTCTGAACAATTTTTCCTGCAATTCTGTAGGCCTTGCTTAACATTGCTTTAGAAGCTGTAAGCTGTAATGTTTATACTTACAGACTGTGTGAAAATATGCAATGTTTATATTCATTAGCTGTGTGTTTAGTTATAAGGTTTGAGAAAATAGTATGTTTATAGTAAGGAAGACCTTGAGAAACTGGAGATAATGAGACACCTCCAAGATTTTGGAAAGCCCCGGGGGCGAATCAATAGAAGGGGCTTTACATGCCAAATATGAATTCAGGCCGCATGGACAGACCACCAAATCCAATGAACTGAAAGCATGAGACGCGTGCACAGACTGAGCTACCCAGTCACCTTGTTGTGAGTATGTACCTGGAACAAACTAAACTGTATAAAAGTTAACTCATTTAAATAATTAATTGAACATCATCTGATCACATTGATCTCTGCATGATTTGTTCCTGAGCCTCTCTGTCGACACCTGTTACAACAGGACTTGTTAAAAATTTAAAAATTAGGAAAAATAAAACTTAAAAAAACCCCCAAACCAGACCAGTTCATATGTATACAGAAAGGGAGAGATAAGCTCACAACAAAATGGTGTATTACCAAGATGTCTGTTCAGTTAGACAGCATATTTAAATACTCATACTTTCCAGAAAACTTCTTGCTTTCTAGAGGGAAACACAAAAAACTTTTTAGCAGAACTAATGAAATATATAAAGAAAAAATAGAAAGACTAATATTACAGCCTCATATAAGAAATTAAATTCATTAATCACAGCAACAAATTAAAAACATAAAGTAATTCCATATTATGTAAAGCGATTCCACATTTATCACCTGCCTGTTCTGTATCACTTCAGAGGAAATAGTACATAATTGCAAATTTCACCATCAACTATTTTTTTTGTCATTATTATTGCATTTGAAAATTATACGCAGTCATACTACGAAACACAAAGCTAAGCTACCACTCACAATGCTTAAGAAGAAACTCTCCATGTGGATAGATGGCTAACACAGGATGTCTTTCATGTTCCTGTCTGGATTATACCAACTATCTGCCCAGATATTCTATTTGAACCACATATCTGCTCTTGGGAAGGAGTCCCAACATTCCCAACATTCCCTACAGCCTACTGCCAAACAAAAGTTAAATGCCACTTTTATCATATAAGAAAGTCAAGTTCTTATCACCCTACCAAAAAAACCCCACACCAAACATACATTTCAAGTAACCACATACACTCTAAAGTACACTGCTGAAGGGGAAAAAAACCAGGGATTAGATCTGGAGATTAGACGCAAGCAGAAGTCACAAAAAATTTCCAAGACATGAACGCTGACAAATATATCATAAATTATATGTCAACTCCTATTTCTATGTCATCTTCACTCCACCTTAACTATTTTATAGACTGTTATTTCAACATTATCAGTACAATAATGAATTAAAAAAATATTTATTAAATATTTTTAGACTTTACATCAGTCCAATTACCCTGAAAATGTCAGTTGAAATACTGAGTTTATCAAACAAGCAACTGAAAACCTACTTACTTTTTTTTTAACTGCTGGCCTCCCAGGAATACGAGAAGACCTCTCTCTTGATAAAATTCTCAGTATCCTTCAGACGTCTCAGCATCTGTTTTTGTTACTTAGGTAGCACTCTCAAGGAGCTACTTTTACTATATTAACATGTAATAACATAAAGAAAGAAAGAAAAGCATGTTTACCAGGTACTGGATTCCTCTGAACAACTGTGAATGAAGTGACATCCTTCTGCTTAGACTACTGACAGCTTCTGCACATGCAATTAATCCATATCAGTAATCTCATACAAATTAGAACAAAACAGCAAGACTACACAACATCCAAAACATCAAGTTTGACTAAGAACCACCCAACCTACTTTTCTATTTTCTAGACAAATACACGTCTCCCTTAAACACTTTCCCTTTGAAAATGGGAATGAGATTTTTTTCAAATCTGAACTCCAGGTTGTCTCCACAGAACTCATCTTCCCATTTCTCAAGTAGTGATACGCTGAAAAGAAAGCTAAAAATTAATTCATAAGCTTCTGAAACAAGTAATCTAACCCTAAACAGAAAAACAACAGAAGTCCAAAAGTCCATCTCTGAACACACATTCCCAAGCTTGTAGCTTAAGAGCATGAACTGTTCAGGCATATGGATAAGGCCTCGAGCCACCTGGTCTGACCTCAGCTTACTCTGCTTTGACCAATTGGATTACACAGAATAACCTGAGTTGGAAGAGACCCACAAGGATCATCAAATCAAACTCCTGGCCCTGCACAGGACATCCCCAACAATCCCACCATGTGTCTGAGAGCATTGTCCAAATTCTTCTTGAACTCTGTCAGGCTTGGTGCCGTAACTTGGGGAGTGGTGCCCCACTTCCCTGGAGAGCCTGTTCCAGTGCTCAACCACTCTCTGGGTGAAGAACCTTTCCCCAGTATCTAACCTGAATGTCCCCCGACACAGCTTCATGCCTCAGGTCCCGCTGCTTCTTACCAGACGTGATCTCCTGATGTCTTTTCCAACCTGAATTATTGTATGAACCTATAAACTTACTACACTATCACACTACCTTAGCCTATCCATGTCATACATAAGCTGAACTTGTTACTATTTTGACTATCTCAACTGTTGCCCAGTCATAATCACAGAGACATCAGATCAATGAAGTCAGCATGAGCTCAACATCTAAAATTGGTTGCTTTAAAAAGAAAACTCACAGAATCAGGCTCATGTTAAAGTCACACACACCAGCTTGAAGGAATAACAGGAGGAGATGGCAAGTTTACTTCTCCAAAGCACAAGCTAGGCTGATGTCTTCTTGCCTAAAAATTTTTTAAAAAACCAAAACAAAAATGTATCCCCAAAATTGACACTTCCTTTTTTACAGAGACTTTATAAACTCACCAGGTTGTGCAGGATTTAGTATGAATAGCAAGCCTCTAGAACAGACTATTTGAACCTGCCATTAAACCTCCACGGCTCTTAGTGGACAACAGAAATGTCAGACCTTGATTCAGTTTTTAGAGGGTCAAAGCCAGGAAAGGAAAATCTGTATGACACAGAAACCCATGAGTTCCTCTAAACAGATTTACCCACTCAAATAGTAACCTACAACAGCAAGCAATCTCCAACTTGTAAGAACAGTAGATAACTTTGAGATTTTAAATTCACTGTCTGAACAGTGACAATTGATTAAAAAAACTTAAAGAATCTTACTCCATACCTAGCCAACAAGCGAACACTTGAGCCAAAGCACAATCCTTCTCCCTCCAAACAGGTTGTGGAATAGGAAGAAGTTGTTCCTCAATTCTATAATCACAAAACACTTCTCAACTCAACAAATGCTGCTTAAAAACACCCAACCAAAAAAAAAAAAGCCCACCCAAAAAAAAGACACACCCAACACACCAAAACATAGAAACCTGAGCCTCAACTGTTTTTACAGAAAATGTAAAGTGCAAAAAAAGCATCCCATCAGCAGGTTACATAAATTCACAGGATGATGCCGTGGATGTAATGGAGTAACCTCTCCAAGCTGCTCTAATCCAGCCTTGCACTCAAATCAGGACCACATAAATTGAGTTACTGTGGACATACTCCACTCAGAAAACCTTCAACAAAGGAAACTCCACAGCCTCTCTGGGCAACCTGTTCCAGGGTCTGACCACCCTCACCGGCACAAATGCTCCTACTGTCTCACAGAAATGTCCTGCATTACAACTTGGTACAATGCCTCTCATCCTACAAGAGTCCACCTCCAGGAACAGGGTAGCACCATCATCCTGATTTCCATCCACAGGCTGTGTTGAAAATAGCAATAATAAAGTCTTCCCTGACTCTTAGCATCTCTTTCTTTAGGAGTTTGTAAATACTGCACAAAAAACACCAACACCAAAATCTCAATCAATAGCTGAAGAGCCACTTTTAACCCAAGTTGTTAGCACTTCATCCTGAGAACTATTTTTGAGTCAGAACAAAACAAATCAGCACTCTACTGGTCTTTAGAGAAGCCAGAACCCTCCTTAAATGCCTAAAAAAGAATTAAGACATCCTGTTTTAAAAAAAATAAATTAAAAGGGAAGCCTTGAAAAGACTGGGTCAGACGAACCTTTCTCTTACAAAGACAAAGCCTACTTTTCTAAGATCTGCCACTTAGGAACCCTGAAACGGATGGTAGACCTGGTAAAAGAATTCCACTTTGAAGAGACTGTTTTCTTAACAGCTGCCAAGCAACTGAGAAACAATACACCAACAATGGAGAGAGAAGAGGCAGTTTTCTTAAGTGCTGGAACATGAAACCCCAAACAAACACAGAAAATGTTCCAAACATTCAGCTAGCATGAAAAAAATCATCATTTGCAAAAATATGAGTATTTCTTCATATTGGTTCCAACTGACACTATTTAAAACCACACTGCTGGCATGGTGTCAGCCTCTTACTGTCTGCTGAGTCTTATATCACACTGAAAGGAAGTGAGTGAAGACAACTACAAAAGCATGTGGACTATAGTCCCAATTAAAAAACAAGCAAACAAAAAAAATCCACACACAGAGTCGGGAGAGGCTAGAAGGGGATATGCACACACCAGAAAGTCAACGCATTTTGTTCATGCTTCATCCACTTCATCCACTAAGGCAGTTTTCTGTTAAGATGATCAAGCAAAAAGTAACGTATTACAGGTCTCTCTACTAAAATTGTGCCACCAGTAAGACAACCCTGCATATCTCTGCAAAAGCTTTCACCTTTCAGAGAGATTTCAGTGCTGAAAACTATTATTCATGCAAGATTACAGAGAGGACCAGCAGAGGGACTCCTCAAAAGTATGGCCTTATCATTTATATAGACACTAGTCTGGAATATTTTGGCCTACATGAGGCATACCTCTTATAACAGCATTTCTTTTCAGAGTCTGCCATCCAGAGACCTGAAAAGACAGAAAAATAGTCTGAAAGTTAACATCCAAAATTCCTCAAAATACAGCTGCCACAAAGAAATACTTAGCTCACTATATTCACCTAAAAGTATTTAGGTATCTGTATTGATTTAAGGTAACAGTGGGGCAGAGGCACTTGTGAGCAAGAAAAGGGGAAAAAGACTGTCAAAATTAGATCCTCAGAAAAAAAAAAGCGAGAAAAGAGATATAACATAGTCTCCTATGAAAGAAAACACTTAGACAAGGAAAAATCACTCAAAAAACTAAGGAATCCTGTCACCATGTGACAAAATGAAATTACTTATCTTCACAAATGACAGGGAAAATAACCAAATAAATAAGCAGAAACTTTGAAGCACAACTTATGGACTAGACAGTGATTAGTCTGTAAGAAAAGAAAATATTTTGGATTGAAAATCCACAGCCAGATAAGCAGTACTCTCAGTTTTCAAGCTGTATTTGCAAGTAATCTGCTCTTTGTACCTTAATCTTCCAAAAATACTTTCAAGGAAATAACTTGTTTTTCCAGAATCTCTAGACATTTTCCAGAATAAAATTATATTTAAAAAAAAATAGTTAAAAAGAACACCTTCATCCCCTGGCTAAAGGTGACACTCATGGCTAGGCTTAGCGAACGAAGATTTGGGAAGGAAAGGTGACACAATCTCACATGAATAGATAAGTTTGACAGAAGAAGAAATTTTTCTTATTGATTCAATACAGGGAACATTCAGATGTTACAGAAACAGGTAAAGAGTACTACCAGTTTCATCTTCCTGCTCCAAAAAATCAAAAGGTATATCCCGTAGTTACTGATTTTGCTGTTATACTTGTAACGGAATTATAAATACAATGACACAACAAGATACTAATGACAGCACTAGACAAGAACTTCAGAACAAGTAAAAATCTCTTAGCAATTCCACTGCGAATTTCTTTGATTGCATTCAAAGAAATAAACTTCTACTAACTGAAAGCAGTGCAGAGTTGCACAGGATGCTCTTTTGTTGGAACCCACAAAAAAAAAATCCTCATTGAGGATGGAAAGCCTCGCATACAGACAGTAGAAAAAACTCCATAAGGCGTTTCTGCAGCAAAACATGGAGATCAGAGCAGCCAGTGACACTGCTTCTGAAGAAACCAACTCAGAGGCTTATCCCTGTTCCAAGAGCACATCACAGCAAAAATTCGAGCAATAGTCTTCCAAAAGGAATTGTCTTCCCTCACTGCTACTTGAAGAGGACAAGGCTACACTTTGATTAATCTGGAAGAAGAAACTGGCATTCAATTTGTGAGGAAAAAAAACGTAAACCAGTTGGTCCTAAATCATCACCATATTCTTCATATTCTGGTTACAGCAGGACAGTGATGCACTAAAAAAAGCTAAAGACAGGTAAATTCAGTTCATTTTTATATAGAGATGGTTGATGGAGACTGGGCAAGTAGATCCTTCTACTGATCCTGATCCACACTTGTTACTGTGCACACTAACAGAATTGAGTACTAATATTTTCTTTAAAGGATTGCTCAAGTGCTGTGACTGCTCTTGACAACTTGTCAGATTACCAGCCACTTAGAAAAGAAAACAGTGACTTCAAATATATTAGCAATGAGAATGTTGCCCTGGCTTTAGCAAAATGCAATACCAGAAGTAATCTGTCTTTCAGACTGAGTTTTAAAATATTGTTAACTCCCACAAAACTCTTTCATGTTGTGTTTGCAAAGCACTGTTTAATAAAAGAAACTACTAGAAAAAAACCTTTCTGTTGAGCAGAAAGAAGTAGATTAAAGATTAAATTTTCTCTAGCAAGCCAAGTTGTGAGTGCATGTACAGCCCTTTTATGACTTAATACAACAGCATAATTACATTCTTTTAGTATCCTGCCAGCAATTTCTCACATCTCAATGGAGTTGTTTTTTTCATTCCTGGCAATGTATTAACACCACCAGATGGCACCAGTACCCTAACTTCAATAAAGCAGGTATGTATCTTAATAACTGAACACACACACAAAAAGACAAGGAAAACACATATTCACCAGCAGTGTTACCCAGAGACATTCTCAGATCCCATGGTGTCCCTGGCAGCCAGCCAGACTCACTGGGTCACCCCAACAGCCAGCTCATCCCCTGGTCTGCCCCTTGCAGATGCACACACACCTGGCCACTTCACCTGTCCATGGAGGCTGGCTTGGCTGGCTCTTCAGTAATAACACTCACTCACTGTAATTGCTGTCACTATGGACACACAGGTCTCTGTCCTACCCCCCTGTCTGGCACTTGGTTTCGTTCACTCCAGTCTCTGCAGTTACTGGCAGTCGAGAACAGTCCCTCCTGCGTGCAGACCCACTCCAGCTGTATAACACCCCAGACCTTTATTTGTTCCAGTTCCTGGCCCCATGGATGCATGGGCTCCAGTGACCTGAGGTCCCAGTCCTGTTGATGGTTGTTCAGTCCACTTGTGCCTGCCTCTCCAGCTGCTGGCACCCTGGGCCACCTGAGTCATGGTCTGACTCGCAGTTGTTGCCCCTCAGGCCCCCTGGTCCCAGACACACAGAACAGAGCACCCCTCACCCTCAGAGGAGTTAGAAAGGAGTTTAAGAAGGTAAAAGAGATGGCACAGATCATACACTGGGCACAGCCAGTTACATGTGCTGACTAGCCAACTATCTACACATGCCTGACCTTCTAAATCCCCTCACCCCTCTTTACCCACATTTATTCCAGCCCAAGTTACCTGCCTGCCACAACTGGTGTGGTTAACAGCCCGACTTTTATGACCAATCATTCTCCACAGAGTTTCTAGCCAATTACAGCCCAATGTCAGTTCCTTCATAATCGCTATTTTAAAACACATTTGTAAGTTAATTTCACTAAAGATCAATGAATCATAGAATCATTAAGGTCGGAAAGGACCTTTAAGATCATTAAGTCCAACTGTTTGCCCTAACACTGCCAAGCCCACCACTAAACCATGTCCCCAGATGTCATGTTTACATGTCTTTTAAATGCCTCCTGGGTTTGTGACTCCACCACTGTCCTGGGTATCCTGGTCCAATGCCTGATCACTCTATCACAAAGAAATTTTTCCTCATATCCAATCTAAACCTTACCTGCCACAGTCTGAGGCCATTTCCTCTTTTTCCATCACTTAATACTTGGCAGAAGAGGCCAACCCCCACCTGCCTACAACCTCCTTTCAGGCAGTTGTAGAGAGCAATAAGGTCCCCATGGAGTCTCCTTTTCTCCAGGCTGAACAACCCCAGCTCCTTCAGCTGCTCCCTCATTAGACCTGTGCTCCAGACCCTTCACCAGCTCCACTGCCCTTCTTTGGACACGCTCCAGCGCCTCAATGTCCTTTCTGAATAGAAGGGCCCAGAATTGGGCACAGAACTTGAGGTGAGGCCTCACCAGTGCCAAATACAGAGGGACAATCTCTGCCGTGGTCCTGCTGGCCACAGTATTGGATGCCACAGGATGCCACTGGCCTTGGCCACCTGGGCACACTGCTGGCTTATGTTCAGCTGCTGCTGACCAGCACCCCCAGGTCCTTCTCTGCTGGGCAGCCACTCTGCCCCCAGCCTGTGGCACTGCAGGGGGTTGTTCTGGCCCAGGTGCAGGACCTGACATTTGGCTTTATTGAACCTCATACCATTGACCTCGGCCCATCAATCCATCCCGCCCAGATCCCTCTGCGGAGAATTCCTGCTCTCCAGTAGATCTACACTCCCACCCAACTTGATGCTGTCTGCAAACTGACTGAAGGTGCAATTGATCCCTTGGTACAGGTCATTGATAAAGGTATTAAACCGAACTGGCCCCAACACTGAGCCCTTGGGAACACCACCTGTGACTGATGCCAGCTGGATTTAATTCCATTCTCCACCACTTTCTAGGCTTGGCCATCCAGCCAGCTTTTTACCCAGGAAAGAGTACACTTGCCCAAGCCATGACCAGCCAGTTTCTCCAGAAGAATGTTGTGGGAAACAGTGTCAAAGGCTCTACTGAAGTCCACATAAACAACATCCACAGCCTTTCCCTGACCCACTAAGCAGGTCACCTTGTCACTGAAGGAGATCAGGTCAGTCAATCAAGATTAAAAACTAGAACATTACAAGGCCTATATAATACAGTTATCAAAATGTACTTAATCATTCATGAAGGGACTAGAAAGTCACCATACTTTCCTAGAGCAAGCTAATATCAGCACCTATTTTGTTTTTACATATCCCAATACTTGGGTTTTTGGTTTGTATTTTTTTTGAAGGTGGGGAGGAGGCGGAGGTGGGTGGGGATGCTGGGATATTTCACCATTCCCTAAAAATCAGAAGCTTTCTTTAGAAGATATAACTTCATAAGATGCAGGGAAGTTACTGATTTCTCCCCAGTATCTTGAATTATTGGAGGCTTATGTCAGAGGTACTGTCTCCTGGCATCAAGAACACTGCCTACAAAACACATTCACAAAATCTGAGTCACACAACCAAGCAAAAGGAAAGGCGGAAAGAGAACAACTGCACCAGTACCTAAAGCTCTACATTGCTATCACATTTTTCACCTTGACATATTCCCAAAGTCTGTGTTTATTTGTTTAAAGCACAGTTGTGAAGAAATAGTAAATAAAACAAACAAAAAAAAAAGGAACAAAAAACCCACCTCATTTGTAGACAGCAAGTAAAAGCATCAAGACAGACATCCTAAAATTTTTAATTCGTACAAGAGTATTACTATACCCACAAGAGAAAAAAATTTTAAACCCCAAAGCTTATAATCCTAGTTTTAAAGTGACTATGTGTGTTGGTAACTGAAATGGCTGCTTTAGTTTTGTTGTTTTGGGGGTTTTTTTTCCATCTCTAGCCTTGGTTCCATAACTAGACAAATGAGTGAGATGCTTCTTCTCTCCCTCCCTGCAACCACCTGGCAAACTAAAAAGGATCTCTCTGAATACTTCTGTAGTAAAATTTCCTACACATAGTAAGTATAACTTGATCTTCAATATTGCTCCCCAAGAGACTGCTTCAGTGATGAGTTTTATGCTAGACAGATTCTTAAGTTAGAAATTCTTACTATTCACTAGCCATTTCACACTGCTCTTATATTTTTAAACAGTTTATTCATGATCAAAAGACAAAGAGTAGACAAGCCAAGCAAAGTATGAATAATGTAATCTTCAGCCAACTTATTTGAAATTAAATTTGTTATATTATTTTAGAGAATTTGGATCATTACTAATGGTAAGGCAATAAAAAACAAAGAGGAGTCTTCAGTATCACACCACTTTCATGAAAACATCCTCTGAAAATGACCATGTAGTATTTATTTCTTTAATCTAGTACATTCAAGAGTACTTTGCTCTTTTTTGAGGAGACTTGCCTAACAGAGAAAGGTTAAAGAGAAACTACTTGGGGAGTAGTCGTAGCATTACTAATAGTTGCACTAGGGTGGCTTAAGAAATGTTCACCCCAAAGCAAAACACATTCACTTTTACATTTCAGTGTAAAGGAAAAGACAGCACTGTTAACAAATGACATGTAAAAACTGATACAAATGTCTGAGATAAAGTAGAAGCAATAATCAGGGCATAGTAGAATTAAATCTACCCACTTATTCTTTACTTACAGCACATACTTATTTTTTTATGGTACAATGAGAGACTGATGTATCTGATATTTTCCATAAACGCCTGTTTTTCTGTCCACAAAAAATGAAATATGCCCTGCAACAAATTGTCAAAACAGCCAAAATTTCTGCCTTAGATGTCATTCGTAAAAGACACAGTGAGGAAAAAAAAGATTTCAGTAAGGTAGGAGAAATAAAAATGGAGTTGAAGTAAACTGAGTGACTCAAAACTGGGCCCTACACCCCTCATACAAATTCTGATAACATTTTCTGTCATTTCCTTTTGAAGAAAGAAATGAAGAACATCAAACTCCACCTCCCCCCAGATGTTAACAGGAATTAACTTCCTTTAAAAATTCACAAAACATAACTACTTTTAAAATGATAAATATATTGAAAGTAAATTAAAACAAAACAAAACCCCACAAAACCATCACCATCAACAAAAAAGAGCCATTCAATCTCAGTTTGGCAACTAATCTTAAAAATCTCAGGTACTAGACATGTTTAATACCAGGGCTGGATACAAAGACATTTTAATATAAGGTTTTATTTAAATATTTTCTCTTATATATTGCTTAGATTTGGGGTCTTTATTAAAATTGACTGTATTAGAGTTCTGAACAAACTATTTGCTAAATTTTAGCTAGAAATGGTTGCACAATAGATCCCTCTATGTCTGCAGCCAGAGACAAATAAAAGTACCCAAATTATCAATTAGTTTTCTTCTTTAACTTTACAACTGACAACAGATGCTTACAAAGCACAAAATTAAGGAAGATATATTGAAAATTAAGTAAATAATTAACTGTTATTTCTCTTATAAAATCAACTAGGCAATAAACACCTCTTTGTTAGTAAAATGGCAAAAGAAAGTTGTAATATGCAGTATATTACTCTACTTTAAAAACACATCTACATCTTTACCTACCCAATAACGTAATAGAACATTGCAAAGAAGACGGACATCATCCCTGCATTGATACTCATTTCATTTTTGATACATGTTGAGTTTTATTAGATTCACTGTAGATTTGAACTCATAGTCGCCATGACTTAGCAGTATAAAATAAAAACCCCCATGGACAGTGCCTTCCATCCAAACATTAACAAGATTTACTGCAGCTATAATCAGATAGAGATTAACCCAGAATGTATCAGGGGTCAACTTCAATAGACACAGCCTGGTCTGCTGTCAATGCAATTTTGTAAACCACTGGTAAAGCATCTTCTGAAACAATATTCAATTCTAGATGAACACATTAAGGAAGAATCGCATGAAAGTGGACCAAGTACCAGAAAGGGTAATCACAACTGGAAGGACACAGCCTGTGAATGAAAAAACTCCTCTGTCTTTCCTATATTCACCTATCACATCCTGGGCTGAGAGGGCTTATGACTGCTACTTATAAGATAAGGAGAAAATAGAAAGAGAGTTATTTAAATTAAAAATTTGCAATGTAAAGAAAACGCAGGCATAAACTATCTAAGAATTATGTTTAGGAGGGCTTTAGAAAAATGTCCCCAAATATGTGTAATAGTCTAACACTTCACATAACATAGAAATGTAATCAGGCAGCTTGTTTACTTAAGAGACAGTGGGAGATGGTGGAAACAAAAGCAAAGTTAACTAAATGATCCAGACAAAGCTTCAGGCTTTTACAATTTCTCTAAGATGCTGCCCCTGATACAGTAAGGTCACAGCAAACTTGGGAGAATGACAATAAATATGTTTTTTCTTCTGCCAACTCCAGATCAACAAATGCAAGCAATGTCATACCCTCAACTCTTTAAACTGCAGCACAACCATTATTAAATCCCCCTCGCAAACATCACCTGTAACCTCTCAAAATCTTTGTTATAGAAGCCCACTACAGAGTTTTGTTGCAGGACTATGTCATGAAGGAAGATAACGATAGTGCATTTACAATGCACAAATGGGAATTCAAAAGAGGACAGAAATTAACCACCCTGCATCTATACAGAGAGCTGGAGACAGATTTTGGCATCAGCTGCCTTCAGCTCTGAAGGCGAAAGCAGACACAGTGCAAAGAAATTCAAGACTAAGGTTCTCCTGACGTCAAGCAACAATGATTAAAAATTGCTTTATATTAATATGCATAAAGCATCAATACTAAATCAGAGCTGGCATTTTTAAAGGTTCTGTTTAGGAGGAAGAGTAATAAGAGTGAAAAATAAGAGAATGGAAGAATTTTAAAGTAGAGAAACATGTACATACACACTAAATGCAACCTGGCCTACTTACTTGATTGCTTCCCACCTACCATCACAACTGTCAGCCCCAGTGTGTTATTCCCCATATCCCTCCTCCTCCACTTTTTCCACTGCCTCAACATTTCTTACAGTCAGATAAGGGATAAATATGTATTACATCCACACAAAACATACTGGAAGTGTAATTAAGGAAGAGATCACATTCCCGTATTTCAGCAATAGGAAGATTTTCAAGTGGCAACAGATGGCAGGCATCTCTTATCAGAAATAAAACTCGATAATGAACATAAAGGAATACATGATATGAGAATTTTTTATAGGTACTTTCAGTTTTCTTTCAGAGTATTAATTTAAAAAGCTACTTTAAGTGCAGTTATAGTGATCTATACACTTGAGCTTATAAGTTACAAGATTTCATTGTAAAATGATGTTGTATCTTCAAATCAATACTTAAAAGTTATTGAAACTAATCCAGAAGACTGCTGCTATGTTACAAAAGAAGAAGGATTTAAAAAAAAAAAAAAAAAGAGCTGGCTACTGGCAAAAACATCCTAGAGAAAAAAACATAAATTATAAAAATCATGTGTTCCTGTAACTTGCCAAACATGTAGAAAACAGAAGATTAATCCAGTTCTCAGAGTGCTTTCAGAGAGACTATTTTTTTCTATTAGTTTACTGAAGTGTATTAAAATATTAGGGTTTGGGGGGGTGGTGTTTGTTTATGTGGTGGTTTGCTTTTTTGTCTCCAAGCAGCCACCTCAAAAGTGGCACACTACAGTCATAAATTGTCTTGGTCTTACTTATTAACTTATTACTTATTACTAAAGCTAGCCTGTAAACTTCAAAAATGAGAAAAGAAAGTGATAAACTTTTCTAGGCTTCTTGAATGGCATTTGAAATGACAGTAAACATACCACTACAAAAATACAGGGACATTTAGTGTTATAAATTTCTTATCACTTAAGACATCCTTGTCCTACATCAACTTTTTCTGCATCAGGCCCCAGGAGGCATGTAGCTAGCCAGTCAGATTTCAGATGCAAGACTCTGAACCACATTAGCAGGAGACTCTAATCACTCTGGATCAGAATTCCAAACTTTTGAACTGTATTGAAGTTCTGCATCTTAGTGGGAAAGGTGTCTGGCAGAAGATCTGCAATGGGCAGCGTGTCTAGAGACTTGCAGACTGTTAGTGTATGAGGTGGCCCTATAGCAATAGCATGGAAGCTTTTCAGTTTCATTGTACCTGCAGCACCAGCTGCTAAGGGAAATGGTATTTTCTCTTTTTCAAGTCCAGCCTTCTCAATCATTCACTCCTTTTAAGCTCTGAGACAAGTAATGTAGTGGGCAGAGTAGGAGTCAGCAGCACAAAAGCAGAGGGAAGAGAAAAGGGCGAGACAAAAAGGGTTTGAAAACAATAAAACACTTTCAGAACTTGGTGTCTTGCACTGGTTGTGGCTGCTCTACTTGTATTCAGTATCACTGAAATTAGGGCTGTGTACTTAACTATAATGTCAGTTTATTACACTATTAAGCCCACTTACAAATAGGATAAAATTTTATTACCAAGAATTTTATGCCCATCTTTCACACCCCCCAACAAACTAAGTACCATCTCGGAGAAAAAGGTATTGAATATAAAGAATCATAGGACAAAGAATCGTCTTTTGTAACTTTTGCACTCATATGTTAATAAGAAGGGCAGAGTTTTTAAAACTCACTTGACTGCCGCGTTCAAACCTCTACAGTTTGTATTTAAGTTTAGCCAGTACCTCGCCCTCCACAGGAACCATTTTCACCAAGATGCTTTCACTAACAGCAAGCATTACACATACCTATCAGAAATCATGTTATGGCAATATAAGCCGTTTCCATTTCATGCTGGTAGAGCTTAAGCAGCTGCAGCATAAGCAGAGAAGAACTACAGCAGGAAAACACTGCCCCAAAGCAGATGCTGCATTTAACAATAGAAAACCTAAACGAATCTGATACATTTGTAATATAATCCAACTAGAAAAGGTGATTTAATGGTTTTAAAGTGCTAAAATATCAATACTATTATTCTTCATATTTATTTGGGGGAATCTTTTTAAATCAAATGGACTTACTACCGTATGTGGTCTATTGTATAATACCTATATGTGCACAAAGTTATTCTATATAGATTAGTAAGGCATACATTTAAAATACAATTGAGTTAGTGAAACTTTTGTTTAGAAAAACTTTTAGAGATTACATTGTCAGTAAATTTCCTTGCAAGAAAAAAATTCTGTTGCACTTTACATTAGAAAATGTATTTCCTTAACTGCCACCTAGCTGTCTTGATTAGCAGAACTTTAGAATTTCATCACTACACTATTCAAAGCAGCTCTTAATAAAGTCTCATTAAAACATCTTCCAGACAGGTATTCTGTTTCAAGGCTTAGGGATGCTTTGGGAATGACTCATAAATCTGCGGATGGTCTTCTGCTGGACTGCTAAATCCATTTATTCACAGGAAGGTTAACGGAGAACTTGAGAATGCCCAAGGCAAGAGGATGCACTGCACAGTGAAAAACTGAACTTTTTTGGCAGTAACACACCATTAGCTTGACTCCACAGCCTGTGAAACCACTTCCTTCAAAACTCTTAAGTAAGGTCCATTCCACACACCTCTTCCAATTAAAATACACTTAGTTGTTCATATCATGAATTGGTCATGACAGGGTCTTGACATAGTTCTTAAAAGAAACTAACAAATACTAGGGCACAGAAGAGTATCTGTGCAACAAGAAGTTAACATTTTCTGCAAGACAGCTTGAATAAAAACGTCTGACTGGCCAGATTTTATCCTACTAAACATTTTTTCCATTTCTGACAAAAAATCACTAGCTTAATTACATTCAAATTACTCTTTACATTCTGTTGTTTTCTTTATTTAGGGCTGAGGGTAAAAGATCATTTCCAACCAACATGCATTTACAACCATTGATAAAACTGGGAAGAGGTCTTAAAAGTGTCAAAGGTCTTAGAAGTCTTTAAAAATATTATAAAAACACAGCATTTTTGCAGGAGCGAACTTCATTTCATTAATGAACACCACTACGATCTTCTCTAAATACAATCTGGCTCATTAGCAGAAATCAAAATCACTGCTAGGGGCAGGTGGCTTTTGAAGAAAAGACTGCTCTTGAGTGCTATCCCAGATTAAGTCTTGACAAAATGGTACAGACACATTTGTCATACACTGGAATAGTATGTTCCAACATCCTCCTTTTTGAGAATTTAGAGATGTAATTTACAAGTCATTAAAGGGGCACTTCATTTCATACAGACCAAAAGGAGACTAAGAGATCCTTGACTTCCAGTAATTTAAGTGTGAGATCAGAACCAGCCCTGAGTCTCATGAAGAAGAAAGTTCTTTAGAACCAAACCCTTCAGTGAGATTCTACTATCCGAATCCACATAATTTCCTTGAATGTTTAATATCCATGCATTTCAGAGAAAGTAATTTAAGGTCTTAACCACAGCTGAAACAGACTGTAGTCTTCCTCACAGTCTTCTGCAGAACAGATGGGCAACTCAAAACACCAAGTGGCTTTCAGTTGTCATTTGAACTGATGGTGTACATTTGCACCGATTAGTCCATGACTCCATCCATGCAAGATACCAAGGGCTTGAAAGGTTCACCACAAAGAACTGTGGTCCTGTGCCATCAGATCTTAAAAAACTTTAGCTTTTGTGATCTTCGCCTTCCTTCTTCCCCTTATATATGCATATTTTAACTTTCATTGTTGAAAAATCTTAATCCTACAATGAACACATCTAGTTACGTAAAATGTTAAACGCAATTCTAGAACCCCAGAAATCAACAACAAAGACAAGGAAAATGTGTATCCCTAGTGAGTAACTGTATCATAACCTGAGTACTAGGATTTTTGTATCTTTCATCTGAAGTGGTTACAGATCTCTACCAGAAATAACAATTTTCCCTATTAGCTACTTATGAAAAAGAGAGGAAGAATCTTCATGTAATTGTCATAAGACAATTCCTCTTGTTATTTATGAAAAGGCCTTTAAAAATTCAGGTTTTCAGTCACCTGACTCCACGTATTGGTCCAGATACACTGGCACAGCAGTAAAAGAGTAGCTGTCAAAACAGAAATCTGCACTGAGAAGCCAGATGCTACCAGCAGGTAAGAAATAGAAAGGTGCTACAATTCAGCTGAATGCACACTTTACCAGCAATCCCTTTTTAATGTTCCTATGTAGTTTAGGTCCAGATAACAGTTAACCTGATGGTTAACTAATCCAAACAAAACTTAAAGATTTGGAAGGACCTGAAAAATTACATATCCATGACTTTGGTTAAAACAATTCAGTGACCAAAGCTTTACAACTTCACGGATTTATCCAATAATTGCCTCTGTGCTAATACAACAAAGGATAAGCAACTGTTGCTAGAACTTCCCCATAACTTGCAAATGGTTAGCAAGCATTCTGTATTGTTTCTGAATTCAAATGTATAGATAGTAACTCACATAAAGTTAGCTACCCATGTACCATACAACTCTAATGATAAGGAGCCTTGCAAAATCATTCTTTTGTTCCTGAAACCCCGGGAGGGCTTTAAGATGCACTCTGCTCGCACCTTTCCCAGTGTTGTAACGTTCAGCTCTTTAAGACATAAATTGCAGCAATGATACAACAGTTACTCAGTCTCCTTTGAACTACCTGCTGCAGTCTTCTTACCCCAGCCACAATCCTCACCTCTGCAAATACGAAAACAAACCTGATAGCCTGCATTATTTACTTAGTATTAACAGTATATTTAACGGAATAATAATCAATAGAGCACAAAAGCTGTTTTTTATTTCTACCAAAACCTGTTCAGTCCTCCATATCTTCCAGTATTTGATTGTCTCAAGACCTCTTAACTTTAAGTCTTGAAAATTCAGTTTTGAAAACACTTTTCATGCTTTCTCTTCTCTCAAAAGAAATACAATTGTCAAAGTGAAAACACGGAGGAAGGGTCACAAGAATGCAACACAAAATCAGGACCATGTGATCTGCAGGTGTCAAAACAAAAGCACCAGAGTCTTTGTGCTGGTTTTGGCTGGGGTAGAGTTAATTTATCTTCACATTGTCTAGTATGGGGCTGTGTTTTGGATTTGTGCTGAAGCCAGGGTTAATAATATAGAGATGTATTTGTTATTGCTGAGCAGGGCTTACACTGAGCCAAGGCCTTTTCTGCTTTTGTACTGTAGCATCACCGAGGAAGTTGAGGCTACATGAGAGGTTGGGAGAGGACACAGCCAGGACAGATGACCCCAACTGACCAAAGGCATATTACAGACCATGTGACATCATGGTCAGTATGTAAAGTGGGGGGAAGAAGGAGGAAGACGGGGAGGATGTTTAGAGTGATGGTGTTTGTCTTCCCTAGTAACTATTACATATGATGGGGCCCAGCTCTCCTGGAGCTGGCTGAACACCTGCCTGCTCGTGGGAAGCAGTGAATAAATCCCTTGTTTTGCTTTGTTTGTGTATGTGGTTTTTGCTTTCCTTATTAAACTGTCTTTCTCTCAACCCACAAGTTTTCTAGTGTTTGCCCTTCCAATTCTCTCCTCCACCCTGCAGGTGGGGAAGTGAGCGAGTGGCTGCCTGGGGCTTGGCTGCTGGCTGGGCTTAAACCAGGACAGTCGTTTTTTGTCGGGCAAAAAGGGTTCAAGATAATGACAGATTTGATCGGGATGTACTAGATTGAATTTACAGCTGTTAGTGCTGTTTAGCTAGTAAGCAGCAGGCTCCTGTGCTTGCCATGGGGCTGGCTTTCCTGTCTGTATACTAAGAGCCTAGTGCTTGTTAGTGTCTGCTTTTTGCTTTTGCTGCTTGCTATAGTGCTGTGCTGCTGATCACCTCACTGAATTGTGCCAGGGAACGTTCTGACAACAACCATGGCAATGCCCCTGGGCTGGCAGGTGGCCAGGGTGTTGCTGATGTTTTGTGCTGCTGTACTGGACAGGCTGGAACTGTGGTCTGAACTTGAGCTGAAGGGACTGCGACACTTGAATGAGTTCAGTGGAGGAGAAATCAACCTGCAGCCCACGGAGGATGCCATGCTGGAGAAGCTGGATGCCTGAAGGAGGATGTGGCTCCATGTTTCTCATGGTAAGTCATTCAGATGCCACTCATTACATGTGACAAACTTCCCTTGAAAGACAGTGGACAGTCACTAACAGTGCTGAAGGCCCAAAAGGTATTTCCATCAACTGCAACTGAGCTGCAGAACTGTCCAGAAACTGTGACTCTCTATTCCTCAGCTTTGCAAAAAACCCCTCAGGGCCCTCTGTCCTCCTCAGAATCAAGGGCAATGAATAAGCTCCTGTCAACCCTACAAAGGCAGAGGAAAACCAGCAACCTGGACAAATCAAGTTTGGCAGAACTCTCCTTTTCTCCCTTTGTACTCATGTCAACTGCACTCAAAGTACAGCCCCCAATGTAAACAGCACTTAAAATGAAGACTGCCATTAGAGTGCCATTAGAGTGACAAAAGCATGTAAACTACTAGTAGAAGAAGGAATAGTTGAGAGGAATTAGGAAAGAAATTAACACATTAACAGGTAATAGAAAGTGAAAAAACAGTGGTTTGAACAAAGGAGGATTGTAAAGACAGGGCAAAAAACCTGAACTCGTCCAATCAGCACAAAAAACCATTCCTCCAATACAGTAACTCTAGCTTTTTAAGCTCGGAGCTTATTTTGACATGCTGACCATACCACTCTTACCATAATAAATCAGAATAGGAACATAAAGAGCAGCACTAAACTACTGATATTGTAACCCAGCCATAACAGTTTTTTACCTTTTCAACTTTTCAGCAATTAGGTGCTTTATCCATTAGAACCACCAGAAAGCACAGAGGTTTGAAAGTATCTTCTACCAAAACACAGAAGACATTCATAACTAGATTTCATTGGCCATGTCTCTCCCATTTCATATGTTCTGAATTTGTCTTAATATGTTTGCATTTGGGATCAGTCCCATTTCAAGACGGAAAGATTCCACTCATGCTTGTGGCAGGCTTAATGAAATTATGATGGAGACATGAGCCTGGCATCTCCAAAGTTTCCTTAAACTGCTGCGTGTGGTCATGTAAAACAACTATTACACTTTCCAGCCTGAATTACTTCAGTCAATGACTGAAGATTGCTCCAACATTCCTGTTCAAAATGGTTCACAATATTTTCAGCAGAATAAGTGTTTGAAAACTTGTAGAAAGAATTATACCTTTAAAGCCATCACATTCCATTTATTTTCATGTTCTTGTCACCATTAGATCTAGTGTTCTGCACACATGTAGGAATGGAGGGAAGAAGTTAAATGTATAGCAAACGAAAACACGCATTATCTTCCACAATGAAATGACAGTTCACAGAAAAAATATCTGCAATTATCAAACCTTTTCCTGTTTTGTTGGGTTTTGGTTTGGGGGTTTGTTTTGTTTCGTTTCAGGTTGTTGGTTTCTTTGTGGTTTTGTTTTTGCAGTATTGCAGTAAGGAAAGACTTCCAAAGTTTATGCAGTGAAAAAAACCATCTTCACAGTTAATCTAATAATGCGTCACAATTCAAGAAAACCTAATAGTACATACAGAATATCATTCAATCATCTTAAACTTTGCATCAAAGTAATTCTTAACAGGTAGTTCTGCAAACTCTAACCAAAAAGCAGAGCAACACCATTACAACATCACTATCTTCTCTGTCAGTGTCCTAATACTGCACCATGACACTGGCTTAGCGGACAAAGACTCTAGACAGAAAAATCCAATGGACAACAACAGCATCAGAGATGACAACACTTACAACCGAATTCTTCACTGTGACCTAATCAATGCTGTGACATGACATTTGCTGGTTTATTTAAAACAGTAGGCAGGAGCTGAAAGGTATAAATTATTAAGGCAACAAAATAATTTCACCATGAGGCTAGCTTCATTTGTGCAAGGGCCTCAACAACCTCACTTCTGCAGTTTTAGAAATGACAAGCTGCAACTGTCCACACCCCTTGCTGGAGAAGGCCACCTTGAAGCTAAAATTCCATGCACATCAGGTGATTCTTTTAACAGTACAGAATATTAGCACCAATTACTGGTGAAGGCAACTTCATAGTAGTACAGACTTAATGTAGCAGAAGAGCAAGGAAAAAACTCTTCAGGAAAAAAGGCAGGTGTAATGAGAGCGAGATCCACCAACTTGCCTGACAGACAAAATTCTCAACTGCTATTCTTACAGCATACATTAGTATATGATAGTATATGATAGTATATGATAGTCTGTATTCAAATTCAGTAAAGTTAGTTTTAGTCCATAACCAAGTTGAAGACATGCTCTGCATTTAGATCTTTGCGCAAAGGTCTTCAGAATCCCTTAAAACAAGGCACTGATGTCGGCTACAGGTAATGCTGGTGAAAATAAAGAATTTGAAACAGAACACAAACAGCTAATCAGCTAGCTCTTGCCAACTTCAAGTACAAAAGACAGCACTAACAGACAAATGAAACAAAGTAATAGACTTAATGAAAAATAAAATCTGTAGAAGAATGGAACAGTGGACCAACTTCTTGGTTTTTTTGTAGAAGAGACACCTTGTGGAAAACTAGTACGAAAGCAGACAAAAAACGACTCAATGGCTTTTATGCTGCAAGGAGTCATGACAGCATTTCACATGGACATAATGATTTTATGATAGACTCTAGAACTTTTCTACTCCACAGTAGAAGATCAGAAAGCAGCAAATTACAAAGAAGGCAGCGTCTTCTATTAACTAAAGCTTTTTATATCTACCTTTGACTCATTCTGTATGAAAAGGTATCCATCATTAGAAACATCACTGAACTTACAGAGCGATCAAAGAATTGATGATTAGCACTCAAAGAGAGAGCTGTTACCAACAAAACTGGTCAGTTGCACATTGATACAAACTACTCAAAAACTGCAGAAAGAAAATATTCTCTGAAAAGGCTCGGCCTAAACAGGGTCTGACAGTCCATGCAAGGTATAAGTGAATAAACAAACACCATCTCCGCTACTTATCATAATAATTGTATTCCAGGTATACTTTAAGTCTCCCCACAGGAATTTTTAAAAGCAAAATCACTTTCATAGACCCTTATTGTTTCCTACAACAATGGATGTGTGACATGTAGTAAAAAGAGAAGAAAGTCCTTCAGTGCAAAATATTAACTACTGCAGCCTGCTAGTAGCCTCTATAGGCTTGAATTTGGTTCCTCTCTGCAATTCACTGAGAACTACTTTTGGAGATTGAACTGCCATAAGAGAAAAATCAAAACAATGTACCAACATTAACAAAAATGCAATAGTTTTTTACACAGATGACATCTACACTGTCACTGTCTCCCTCCATTCTTCAGAACACACCTAATAATCATCACAACAAACAGGCATCAGTAGAAGTTTGGCTGACAAGGTCAGAAAGGACCATGTCCCACAAAGATCTCCACACAGCAAACCCTGGGCATCTGAAAGACTTTTTGTTCTCAGTATTTACCATGTGTAGGTCTCTTCATACTTGAAAGAAGTAATTTCAGAGGGGAAAAAAAGATGAAAAAAAGCTCATTCCTTTGGTTTTGGATTAAAGCAGTGAGGAGAGAGCTGAATTTTGGGGTTTTTTTCCATTTGAATGCTAAAATTGTCAAACTCTGCAGATGGTGATAATGGATGAGTAAGTCGAAAAAAGGTTACTTATCATGGGAAGCCATAAGTGGTTAAGGAATCTGGGGGAGAAGAAAAAGCAGCTCATTTTTCCTTTGTCTTCATTCTTCCAGTGAATATATTTTATGGTAACATCAGGCATAATAATGGAGGTTACAGAAGAGGATTCCAAAATCTTTTCACATATGCTGACACGCTGTACTTCCCCATTCTAAAGATCAAACAAATGTCTATGACACTTTCCAAACACCTCCAGAAATTCAACTCACTTTCAACTCATGCTTGTGGTTGAAGACTAAATGCCCTGACAGAGTACTGGCTTTGGAAGTCTACCTGAGGTTCCAATATGAAAGTCATGGAGGGAGGACCTGAAACCTGGGGACAGCATGTACTTCCTCTTCCCAAAGGGAAACAGCAAAAATAATTCATTTGAAGACCATAATTCATTTACATAATTGATCACAGAATAGCTTATATATAGGATTAGTCCTACACTTATTTTCATCCCACAGCATTGAAAATTCAGTGAATACATACAAAGGCCAGGGTAAAATACATCTTTGTTCAAAAAAAAAACCAAAAAAACACCAAAACCAAAGGGAAACAAACCAAGAAATTATTCTGTCTGTATCTGCAAAAATTCGTCCAAATTCAAGCCATTGTTAGTCATTAAATCATAATTACACAATCCAAGAGCTATTATTATCTATGAAAAATAACCTTACATAATTTGAATAACTGTTACAGATTAGAGCAAATGAATTCCGATAAACAATTTCCAGTGGTAGTACCTAAGATTATACCTAAAAAGTTACATTAAAAATTAGTGCAACTAATACAGCACTTTTTGCGCCTATGTACTTTGAAGATAATGAAAAGAAACCTTCAAGATTCACTTAATACCACATGGATCAATCTGCACAGACAGTTTCTGGTAACTTCTATCAAAATTCCTGACAAGTAAGGTGAACTGAAGAAAACTGCTGCATTAGCTACCCAGAATCCTTTTTACCTGGTCTGGTGCCATCTACACTACCTCAGACACACTCCTATACAAATCTAGACTACTTTTCTTGTGGCCAGTGGTCAAAGAAAGAAGGATGAATGAAGCATTTTACTAATATAAACACAAGACTTCTTAACGGAATAACCTGATCTTTGAAGGGATTTCGACCTCATTCTAGTCAGTCAAGAAAGATAAGTACAAGATTAGAAATGTAAAATTAATAAATTGGTATGAAAATAAACTATTTACTCTGGTGCCACCAAGCATAATGCTACTGTTAACAAGTATATTAAAAAAGCACATTATTAAAAAGCACATTTCATTTAAACTCCTCTTAGTCAATAATAGTTAGATTGAAACTTCTGGTAAAATAAGGTATTGCTAGAGTATTTCAATGACAGAAAAAGCATATACGGATTTTTCCAGAGAAAAATATAAAAATATTGGGCATCTCTCTGTGATTTGTCTGAGAACAGTATAAGCATAGACCAAAGAACTTTCTTTTACCAAGATTTTAACTAAAAATCTGCGAAGTAATCTTCGTCTCATGGTAACCTACTATAAAAAGTATGATCCTAAAGGATAAAGATGCAAGGCTACTTTGCAATCAGTCTAAGGAAACTGCTAAAGGAAAAGACAGTTTAATTATTTCATTCAACAAATTAAACAAATGCATGCAAATGTTACTAAAACAGGTAAGTACTTATTTGTAAGCCCATGAATTTCACTCAAGAGTGTAATTTTTTTACTGATCTCTTTACACACTGAAGAACTTCTCCACAAGTGCAGACTTTCGCACAGGGAAAGAGCAACTTGTACTTGTGAACAAGAAATTCTAAGCGAGCATTTCACAAGTGGTGATGTTATGCTTGCTTTCCCTGAAAAAGACTGAGTAAAGCTTAAAAAACGGGCAGTAAACAACCAACTAGAACAATGGTAAAGAAAGACTAAACCCTTGCTGTAGCACTGCAGCTGGGGGGGTGGGGGGCTTTCCTAAGTGCAGCCAGAAGCAAACAGGCAAACACTGTCTATTAGTTAGGGATCCACACCTGAGAAGAAAGGAATAACTTCAAAGATGGAAGGAAAAACATTACATGCATTAAGACTGGTTTGAACACAGTGTGTTAGCACTCTAAGTGAGGAAACAGTATTAGAAGTATCTTTAACAGATACAAATTTAACAAAAGCTACACTTTGAAATATAAATAATTTGATACGGAAACAGGGGCACATGTATTCTTAGCAGTGTGTGTGACTAGGTACTTAAACAAGCACATAAAAAATTCCCTTAACTCTTCCTATTTTGAATCCTGAAATCAATATCTGAGTCCTTGTGTCTAGAACATAGTTTATATTTTAGGAAAAAATATAAACTAAACAAAATCCAGTGATTATCACAATAGAACGGTATGAAATAAATCATCTGAAATGCAGGAGTTAAGATTCTAGACCATTTTGACCTTAGTCCCAAGACAGAGCTTAAGCTTCCAGATGTCTCTATATCCAAATGATTTCTGGAAAAAGTCACTCTGAAGGAACAAAGCATGGCACTATGTTAAAAAAAAAAAATCCCATTCCTCAAATTTATTCTACTGATTGCCACTGCTTAGTACAACAAATAAATTTTTTTATAATAAAAAAAACCACTTTGTCTAACAAGTTAAAATTTGGCAATGTCCTTTTTACTAAGTAATTAACTGACCCATGGCTTTTATGATGCCAATATGCCAACAACAAATGCCAGAGACAGTTATTCATAAATAAAGAATATATAACTTAGCCAGCTGTACTGTACCTTTCAGCTTGTTCTTTCATGTAACAAACTAGAAAAAAATGTACAGCACAACACATTACCTGAAAACTCATCAAACACTGCACTGACCTGTCTCCATGAATAAATGACATGTATGATAACAAACACTATATTCATGTTTGCATGCATATTGCAAAAGTGTAACAGAGATGACCTGTTCTGGCATAACATCACCCATAATTCACATAAAATTTATATTACATATATAGTAACTGTGATGTTACTCGACAATAATTAACTAAAGATAGTACTATACACTGTCTGGTTATGTGGAGAGCAAAAAGAAAGTTCTTAAATAAAAGTGAAAAGCTTGACAAGATGGCCATTTGCAAGTGAGCAAGTAACATCATACTCATTCTGGTAACTTGAAAAAACTTTTCCTCTCTTAATTAAGCAAATACCGCACAGCATATTTTCACTGACACCAACCATACACAGAATGCTTTCTATCTTAAATCAAAATGAATTTATGGTTTTCACAAAGCAACAGTTTCCAACAATAAGGACAGTCTCAAACAAGAAGGATTCTTACTTTGCTGCCAAAACATGAGCCTTTCTAATGTAGACAAAGTTCTAAATTATTATCAGTTACAAAGTCAGAATACAAGTCAGTTATCTCTTAGGATCCTTAAGATCCTTCCAAATAAATGTCCATAGGGACAAGTCTCCTCCTTGATATTTTGCAGAGATGGAAAATAATGGCAGACCTAGTTTAAGCGAGTTCTTCTACTGCCAGCAAAACTACAAAAAGGCCTGGTTTCCACACTTGTGTATTTCTTCCTTACAATCTCACCATACATTATAGTAACACCACTACACATACCTCTTATTTTCTCCAGTTCTCACCCCTACCCCCTCAACAATTTCCCCCACTGGCTCTATCAACTTACAATTGTGATTTAAAAACAGGCAGTCATAACTGTGAGAACAGTCATTTTCTGGCACAAAGAACAAGTAACTTGAGCTCACCATAGTTTGTCATTCCCCCTAATTTTGAATGATCTGTACCACTCCCTACTCTTGAAAAGTATGTGTTGTGTTTGTCAAAAAAATAAAGAGACCCTTAAGTTCCTACATATAGTTTGAGGTTCCTAGTATAAAGTATTGCTTCGAATCAAGGAGAAGGAGAAAGAGGGGGGAAACAGAGAACTTACTGCTGGTTTATCCGTTCCTACAATGCTGGCTCTCCAATATGACTGCAAGACTTCAGGTCTCTACAGTAGCAACCTTCAATCAAACTTTCAGTGGTAAATAAGACTTTCATTCTCACTAGTTCTCACCACGCTGGGTATTTCACTTTTATAGTCTGCTGATTTAAGCACAGATGCACTTATTCCATAAAATTAACTTGAGAAAATCTAATGTTAAGCCCATCGGCGAGGCAACAGCAGCAGCAGCGACTGAGGTAAGTCAGAGGGCGAGTATTAAATCAAGCTGTACAGGGGGGTTCCCGAGCTCAGGGACTCCCAAGCAACAACCCAGAGCTCCGTCTGGACAGGGAAGCCCTCACGAACTAATCAGGCCAGGGATGAACAGAGAGCAGCCCTGCCGAGAAGGACTCGGGGTGCTGGTGTGTGAGAGGCTGGCAATGTGCACTTGCAGCCCAGAAAGCCAGTTGTATCCTGGGCTGCATCAAAGCAGGGTGGCCAGCAGGGAAAGGGAGGGGATTCTGTCCCTCTACTCTGCTCTGGTGAGATCCCACCTGGAACATTCTCGGGTCCAGCTCTGGGGTCCTCAGCACAGGAAGGACATCGACCTGTTGGACTGAGTCCACAGGAGAGCCACGAAGATGATCAGAGGGCTGGAGCACCTCTGCTGTGAGGAAAGGCTGAGAGAATTGGGATTGTTCAGCCTGGAGAAGAAAAGGTTTCAGGGTGACCTAACTGCAGCCTTCCAGTACCTGAATGGAGCCTACATGAGAGCTGGAGAGGGACTTTTTACAAGGGTGTGTATTGACAGGACAAGGGGCAATGGATTCCAACTGAAAGAGAGCAGGTTTAGATTAGATATTAGGTGTGAGAGTGGTGAGGCACAAGAACAGGTTGCCCAGGAAAATTGTGGATGCCCCACCCCTGAAGTGTTCAAGGCCAAACTGGATGGGGCTCTGAGCAACTTGGTCTAATGGAAGACATCTCTGCTCATGGCAGGGGGGTTGGATCTAGACTATCTTTAAGCTCCCTTCCAACCCAAACCATTCGATTATTCTATGAATTTAGATAAAATCAGCAAGTTTTCCGTTGGCTTTTTAGAGCAATTATAGAACAAACATAGAACAAACTACTGTTTACAGTGTTTCTTCTTTTAGCAATGAAACTGTGTTACATATCACAATGGAAAAGATTGCTTTGAACACAGAATAACCTCTTTCTTTTTTCCCTTTTATTGCATATATGACTTCCACATACTAGCTACACTTGCAGTCAACAACAAGAAGTAAACAGCAAGCTTGCATTTTAAAAAGGGAGGTGCAAGGAATACTATAAGTTTACTTCAAGACAGAGCTTCAAAATAAGTCTTGTATAAACTAAAAGACATGGGCAGCTTAAGCCTGGCTTTTAACCTATTACAATCAAACTGCCCTGAGCAGGTTTTCCTCTACATTTCCTTTAAACATGACAGCACACCTAACTTGGCAAATCAGAGAAGTTCCAACTATCTTTAAGCATCTTCACTAGCAATGAAAAAAAGAGACCAGAGTTTAGATTAATAAACTCTCAGGAATGCTGACAGTCTTAAATCCACTACACCTCCAAACACCATTATCAGTACAGGCTTCCACTTGGTAATTCTAATTCCACACATGTGCCAAAGGGAGAAAATGTTTCTTTTATAACATACAAGATGTCCTTACACTTTCTTGTAAGCTGGTATCATATCTTAAGACAGTAGCTGAAGAGTGAAATGTTATCAACATGCACTGCTTTTCAAAACACCATGTCCACATCAACATCACAGGTAGTACCTAGCTTAGAGCTTTCAATGCAAACGCTCCTACTTCTTCTAACAGTGTTTCCCAGAGAGTTCAGGAATTTAATCTGGAATTACTTCAGTCCTGGGAGATCATTACTTGACAAAAGCTAGAAAGGCCACAACACCTACATTAAACAGCCACATGTAAAAAAAGAAATTCAAGCTATTAAAGCAAGTGTAGAATAGTCCTTGATGGAAAAACTTACCCGTATCTCAAATACAAAGCTTTGAGATGACGTCCTCTAAATCATTTAAGTAGACAGGAGAAGTAAGAGCAGGACAGCTGCAGCGACCAAAAGCTGTACTTTACAGTCTCTTAGTAGCAGAAATCTTTCCTAGCACGGTAATTAATTTCTGTCATTCTAGGCATTAGTATTAGGCTAGGATAATTACAAACTCTAAGTCGACTTCATTACAACATTTACAAGTGCTAAGTCTTGATTTTCTATGTGACAGCAGAGTAACAAGATCAAGCAGGCCAGATCAGCCCACAGAGAGAAATCAAAATAGATTTTCCTCAAGAAGTGGTTTATGAAATGTTATATTTCCAAGCTCTCTATCACAGTACACCTATGCATCTCTAGAAAATTGCCTGACCCTCTTCTAATGCATCCTACATGTTTTCACCAAGTACCTTTGGTTCTGCACAGGTTCTGTACTCTCTTAAATATTCTCAAATTACCAACAAATACAACTTAAAAAGAAACAGAAAGGCTACTGATTTCTGTTTCTATTCACCTTTGTAACCAAACAAAGAATTTTATGAATTGCAGAGCACCTTTATGAGGTACATGATGAGTATTGCAGTTGAGATTCTCACCTGACTTGCCACTAAAAGAACAAAGATAAAGATTCACAAGTATCCTACACAACAATAATCAATAATAATTTTTAAAAAGCACATTACATAGTACTAAAAAGACTCAAAACAACATATTTAGCATATACCTAATTTATGCTAAATTTATGTATAAAGAAGGCCAATCTACATTGGAAGAAACATATATGGGATGCTCCTTAAACATAAAGGCTCACTCAACTTTTTTTTTTTTTAACTCAAAGCTTTTCATCCACAAACTTAACTCTTCAGCGAAATGCATGAAGACAGTTACACAGCATTATTTTGCAAAATGCCAAAAAAAAAATATTTTCAGCAAGTTCCAAACCATATACAGGTAATAAAACAGAATTTCTTTAACTGGTTTCTCAGAGGCATGCATTTCATACAGAAAGCATGAAAGGGCTAAACTGATTTGACAGAAAGCATGGACAGACTAACAGTTTTGTAACAATAAAAAAAAAAAAAAAAAAAAAAGAAAATGTGAACATACAAAGTAACAAAAGAACACCTAAGTACGTCATAACTCATAATAATCAAACCTCCTGTGAGCCTTACTAACTTTGGGACATGCTAAACTTTCCACACAGGACACCAAAGTAATAATCAACACTTTCAGACTAAAAGTGACCAACTTAAAAGGCCAAATGTGACAACACCACAACTCACTAGAACTCAGTGGCTTAGAAAACTATCAGAACTTTTTAATATCAAATACATAATATATGTACATATGTCCTTACACCTTAAAACAATCCAAAGCACTAGTATTCTACATTTTACCTGCAAGTACCAATTCCTTCCCTATCTCTCACGACTTCAAATCCCAGACACACAGCACTGGATCCACATACCTGCACGGCTGAGGTCGCACACCCAAGGGACGCGTCCCCCTCTGTTCTCCAGCTCACTGGAAACGCCATCCACACTCCCCCCTCGGAGACCCTTTCTCCCTAAGCCATAGGCTTTCTGGAGCCTTGCCCAGATCCCACACACAACAGGCAACTCCTCCCGAGGGTAGGAAGGTGTGTGGGGGGGGTGTCGGGGTTTCCTTTCCCCCAGCAGCCAAGAGCCACCTTCCCCCGGTGCGGGACAGGGACAGGCGCTCCCGCGGCCCGCAGGGCGCTCCCTGACGCGTGAACCCCACAGAACCCCGACCCCGCCTGTGACCGGCCCCCGCCCGCCCCGAAAGTTCGAGCGCAGCCCCCCCCCAGCCCCCGGCCCGCTCCTCCGCAGCCCCCCACGCCCTCGGGGCGGAGAAGACCCTCGTCCCGCACCCCCCCCGCCCCTCCCGTACCCCGCGGCCCCCACCGCAAATACCCCGCGGAGGGCGGGGGATCGGCGGGCCCGCCCCGCCCCCGAGCCCCTCAGCTGCCCTCCAGCCCCTCGGCGGGGCAAGGCTGGGACCCCCGCGCACCCCCCGGCCCTGCACTGACCTGACGGGGGGGGGCGCGGCCGCCGCTCGGGGCTACAGCGGGGGCTCCCCCCGCCGCCGCCGACCCTCCGCTCCCCGGCCCGTCCTCCCCCGGGCGCCACCGTAGAGCAGAGAGCAGACGGGTCGGAAGCGCGAGGCGGAGGGGGAGCACCGGTCCCTCTTCCCCTTCCCAGGAAAATTAAAAGGAAAAAAAAAAAGGGGGGGGGAATTAAAGGGCTCGGCCCGGAGTTTAAAACAAAGAGGCGGAAATAGCCGAGCGCGGCCCGACCGGAGCCGAGCGGGGGCGCCGCGCTCGCGGCGCATGCGCGAGGGGCACTCACCCGGGAGCGGCGCCGGCCGCCCCCTCCTCCCTCCCCCGGGGAGAGGGGCCGGGAAAGGGGGTCCTGGAGCCCCGGGAAAGGGGGTCCTGGAGCCCCCGCCGGGCCGGGCCCCGAGCGCGTGACCTCGGCGTGGAGTCGCGGGCTGCTCTGAGCTGCAAGGGACGCGCAGGCATCATCGAGTGCGGCTCTTACCCCTGCTCAGGACCATCCCCAAGAGTCGCACCATGTGCCTGAGAGCATTGACCAAGCGCTTCTTGAACTCTGTCAGGCTTGGTGCGGGGACCACTTCCCTAGGGAGCCCTTTCCGGTGCACAGCCACCCTCTGGGGGAAGAACCTTTTTCTAATATCATAGAATCATAGAATCAGTTGGGTTGGAAGGGACCTCCGAGATCATCAAGTCCAACCTTTGGTCCACTACCGCTGTGGTTATTAGACCATGGCACTAAGTGCCACATCCAGTCTCTTTTTAAAAATCTCCAGGGATGGAGAATCCACTGCTTCCCTGGGCAGCCCATTCCGATGTCTGATCACCCTCTCTGTAAAGAAATTCTTTCTAATATCTAACCTAAACCTCCCTTGGCACAACTTGAGACCATGCCCTCTTGTCTTACTGATAGTTGCCTGGGAAAAGAGACCAACCCCCACCTGGCTACAACCTCCTGTCAGGGAGTTGTAGAGAGTGATGAGGTCTCCCCTGAGCCTCCTCCAGGCTGAACAGCCCCAGCTCCCTCAGCCTCTCCTCAGAGGACTTGTGCTTGAGTCCCTTCCCCAGCCTCGTTGCCCTCCTCTGGACCTGCTCCAGGACCTCAATGTCCTTCTTGAACTGAGGGGCCCAGAACTGGACACAGTACTCAAGGTGTGGCCTCACCAGCACTGAGTACAGGGAAATATATCCAGCTTAAACATCCTCCTGACTTCAGGCCATTCCCTTGGGTCCCGTCACTGGTGACCACAGAGCAGAGATCAGTGTCTGGCCCCCCTCGTGAGGAAGTTCTAGACTGCAATGAGGTTTCCCCTCAGTGTCCTCCAGGCTGAACAGACCAAGAGACCTCAGCTGCTCCTCATACGGCTTCCCTCAAGGCCCTTCATCTCCTTTGGATACTCTCTAGTAGCTTAATATGTTTCCTGTCATGGCTAGGCTTTGCAAATGAAGACTTGGGAAGGGCTCTACCACATTTGTTACAGGTGTGCTGGTGGCTAAAAGGGCCAATACGAGATAGACAAGTTCAGTTGCAAAAGGCACAGCAGAAGGACTCCTTAAGTGGAATATTCTGCAAGGCACGATTCTTTCTGCGTTGTCTTTTCTCCTCAAGGGTGATCCTCCATGTGTTCTCAAAGGAAGCAGCAGCGTTCTAGAAGGTCTGTCTCCAGGCCTCCCGATTGGAGGCCAGAGTAGACCAGTTATGGTGATCAATATGGCCAAGGCTGAGATGTTGTTTCAGGGAGTCCTTGTATCTTCTCTTCGGGGCTTCTCTCTTGCAGCAGCCTATATTGTGGTGCTTAAAACTGCACACAATATTGAAGGTGAGGCCACACCAACAAAGAGCAGAGATAGTAAGACCCCAGGGTGCCTGGCCTTGAAAAATCAATCCAACTTGTGAGCAGGAGGGTGAGGTCAGCAAAGGTGGTTGGCTTTCCATCAGGATGTGGCTCTGCATTGTTCCTCTCTCTCTCAAGGTTTTCCTCAAAAGCTCACAGGTGTCAAACTGCGGGTGACTCAAAACACTTCCAACTGATGAAATGACAAAGATTCAGTCTTCCGAAGCCGCGGGGTCTTAGGTCAAGGAGTACGCACAAAGCTTGGGAAGCCCATACTAAGTTCAAGTTCACACCAAATAGCTGAATGCTAAACTTGTGAAGACAAGTACTTAAAATTTACCTGTCCAAACTCTTAAGACACTGAAGCAATCTTTACTTTGCCAATTATGCATATATTTTCCATATAATGCATTAAAATACCTATGTTTTTCTCTCTTCCTTTCTTCTCTGCCAACGAAGAACAAGCCACAAGGCAGTCTTCCACCTTGTCTAGAAATGCTACTGAAAATGGTCTGTCTGACCAACAATGGTCTGTCCTTGTCCGACAAACTACCAAGCCTTTATTGTGTACCAAGACTTCAGGGTCTGTGCTTTGCTCTAGGAGCAAAGCTTAGCTTAGCTTTCCAGAAGCTAAACCTGTGTTAATGGAAAATACGTTAGCACTGTAGATTTGCTTTCTTTCGCTTCGAGAGTTGTGTAGTCACACAGGTGCACCTTGTCTATCAGAAATATGAATTCTGTTTCCAGTTTAACCACAAATTACTTTGCATGGGCCTTTGCTTACAGACATATGTTAGAGAAAGTAGTGGGACCTCCTGCCTGACCTCTGGAATTGGGGTTCAAGCAGCCAGAAGCAAAAGTAATGAACTGTAAGAATAGGCATGAAATTATAAATTAAATGTCTGCTTTTTTTGCTTGCTTCTTTTGTTTTGTTCCTAGTGTTTTCAGACCAAGCACTCCAGATTGGGAAAACCATTAAGACCAGAGTCTATGGATGTTGGTTTTCCCTTACTATAGAACTTTTTTAGAAGTTGGCACCTGAAGCAAGATGATATAGCCATGCGTATTCAAACAGTTAATCTACTATAATATACCTCTAATGGCAAGACTGTTGTGACTCCTGGAGAGCTCAGGCAATGGTTTGGTCTCTTCTCAACCTCATTACCTAACATCACTTCTAGTGCCTTTGGCTATATCATTAAAGTGCATTTTAGCCTATAAGTGATGATTCTGAAATATAAGTTTAGCCAGTGACTCTAGTACCTAAGATCATACTAGTGTGCCTTTTCTGAGCTGCAACGCTTGATTTTAGAAGAGAAGTGAAACTTTTTATTTGAATGGCAGTTGTGAGCCGTGGTGAAGCTACAGAAGTTCAGAGAGTGACTCGAGGAGAACTAGGAACTGCATTTAAAGGATTCTTTCAATTAGCTTTACATACTTTAGTCTTTACAGTTTTCACCCAAATAAGAGCATAACATGAACACAGGTAAATTGAATCTCTAGCTTCTGGGAACATGTATTTCCTAGCTAAAACAGTTTGTGGAACAGAATCTATCTGAGACCTCTTGACAGGAAAAAAACCTCAAACATTTCAAGTAAAAGAAGTTTTTTGTCTCCTCTATGCCTTCTAACAGTGAAAAGGAATCGGTCAGCATGAGGGCATTAATGGTAATGGTATAAACAGGGAAATGGCTGGAAACTGAACCAGCATACTTTCATGAACAAAGCACAAAAGTAGCTCATAAAATTAATAAAGCACAAAGTAGGCAAACATATGACAAAATTATTCTAGTTTAAGACTAATTATAAGATGGTGTTTAAAAACAACTTTGAGAACTAATATTTCCAGTAGTTTCTTAGAGCAATGGAGTTATCTGTAGGTCTGTGGACCAGACTGTTTCCATCCGAGAGTGCTGAGAGAGCCTGTTGGCACCATTGCAAGGCTACTCCCCAGCTATTACCTTTTCAAGATCATGATGACCAGGGAACTCCCTAGAGAGTACTGGAGAGTACTCCAGTATTTCACCTGTCTTTGAAAAAATAGCAGGAAAGGTAATTCAGGGAACTACAGCTTCACTTTGATCCCTGAGAAAATCACGGAGTCATCCAAGATCTCATAGCTGTGCTCAAACATCTTGCAGCCTAAAACCAAAGAACCCAAACATTGACCAGCTTTTGTCTTCCACATAGATGTACCATAAACAAATATTTTGAGTACCCTGTTCTTATGGGAAGTGTCTGTAAGACTTGGACATTGTCAGAACATGCACAGAGCATGGATGAGTTTTGAAGGGATCTTTGGAGATCACCCAATACAGCCTCCCTGCTCAAAGGAGGATAAGGTAGAGCAGGCAGTGTTGCTTCTTTAGTTATCACCAGACCAAGCACTGTCATTCTTACATTGTAGGTTCTGCATGGACATCCTAATGACTGAATGATAATGTCATTCTTGCTCAGGAATCACTGGGAAACAATCTTCTGAATGTTAGTTTTACCAAAACTATATTCTGGCTTCAGAAATGTGGTTTATTAATCCTCTGATTTAAAAAAAAAAAAAAAAAGGACCTAGAGATCCTTTATAGGAGGAGCTATGACATGCCATCCCCAGTGGATACAGCTGTATAGGTGACAAGCCAATCAACCAGAGAAACTAAATCTGCAAGGGAAAATTTGGAGGTTCACTGCCCCACAAATTCAGACATTCTGAAAATTCAGACAATTAATCAGCATTTTGTTATAGGTGTACTTTAGCTTAAGCACAGTCCATAACAGTTTTTAACTCCATAGCTGTTATGCCACCTCCTTCATCTGTAAAATAGTAGGATATTTCTGTTTCTTTCAATAGTCTCTGGGTTTGGGGAGTTGATACTTTTCTCTCTGTTGTCCCTTCTATAGAATTGCTAAAGCATGCTCTCAATCTCTAGCTGAACAGTTTGATTCCTAAACTGATCTGCGGCATTGTTTTTTTTTTAGGATTGAAGGATACCATAAAACTCAGAGAGATTTAAACCCAAGAGATAGATATTTAACTATAAC
This sequence comes from Neopelma chrysocephalum, assembly GCF_003984885.1. NCBI lineage: Eukaryota > Metazoa > Chordata > Aves > Passeriformes > Pipridae > Neopelma > Neopelma chrysocephalum. The sequence goes on from NW_020925465.1 coordinate 1,739,424, forward strand.
CTCAGTCATTCCAACCCACTTGAGCTCTTCAATATCCTCACAGTTACTTGGCTTTCAAGTTCCTCCATTTCCTATGGAAAAAAAAATTCTTTGTTTTCTCTCCCGTCTCAAAGTCAAATAAATCAGGTTCATTCTCTAGCCAAATCCACTCAACTATATAAGACATACAGATTCAGCAATCATTTGGAAAAGATGAAATAGCAAATACCAGACATTTAAGTGTCTCTAGGCTTACAAATATTCCCACTGCTAAGTAAAAGATTAATGCTTTTTCTGGAGCATATAACTATTAGCTAGTAATTAGAAATTTTTGGTTATGAATTTTTCCTCACCAGAAGACCTCTTATTTCTTCAAAGATGAGCCTTAGATAGAAAAGTGGAAATAGTGAGGGATTCAGTAACTCAGAAAATAAGAATCTGTTATCACTAACTACTTACATAAACAGAATTTGGATTCCCTCAGTGACATGTTTTTTAAGCACAAAAGCCTCAGCTGTATCCTTACTTTCAAGTGATGAAATTTATGCTGAGGGCAGGGGGTAGCAGGGACAAGAAAAACAGAAACCCTCACTCAGTTCCCAGGAGTTTTGCATCTGGGATGTTCCATTCTCGGAACTTGGAGCTTGCTCCAGTGAGAGGAAAGCTGTCAGCAACCTACTGCATTGTGCAAGTCAATGTGTTGTCCCTGTGACTGTCGGCTGTAGTTTCTGCATTAAAGCTGAGGAGAACATTACCTTCCTGACGGGTGCAGTTCTTTATGACCATTGGTTGGCTCTAACATACCAGACTGAGCACTGATGAGATTTACAGATGTACAGAACACTGGTGAGATTTTTTATTGCCTGTAGAAACCATAAACATCAACACTTAAATTCCAGCAATTCAATTTCAGATAAACTTCCAGATAACCAGTACAAAATCAAAATCAGGAGTGGAAAACTAGAAGTAAATTCTGGAAAGAGGAGAAAGCTACAGAGAAAGTGACATTTAGAAAAAGGGGTAAAAAAAATATCTTCTTGCATATCTAGCGTGTGCTGATATACCAGTCCTGGCTAATGGAGGAGGTCCCAGTTGACTAGATCTTGACCAGCGTGACACCTACCTACAAGAAGGGCTGGAAAGATGATCCAGAGAACTACAGGCCTGTCAGTCTGTCATTGGTGCTAGGGAAGGACACAGAACAGATCATCTTGAGTGCCATTATGCAGCACGTACAGGACAACAAGAGGATCAGGCCCAGCTAGCATGGATTTAGGAAAGTCAGGTCCTGCTTGACCAACCTAATCTCCCTCTATGGCAGGATGACCCACTTGGTGGATGAGAGAAAGGCTGTGGGTGTGGTCTGTCTAGACTTCAGTAAAGTCTTTGACACCATCTCCCACAGCATTCTCCTGCAGAAACTGGCTGGGCATACTCTTTGCTGGATAAGTATCTGGCTGAACAGCTGGGCCCAAAGAGTGATGGTGAATGGAGTTAAGTTCAGCTGGCAGTTGGTCACTAGTGCTGTCCCCTAGAGCTCATTATTGGGATCAGCTCTGTTTAACATCTTTATCAACAATCTGGGCAAGGGGATCGATTGCACCCTCAGTTATTTCGCAGATGACACGAAGATGGGCAGCAGTGGTGGTCTGCTGCAGGGTAGGAAGACTGTGCAAAGGGATCTGGACAGGCTGGATTAATGGGCTGAGGCCAATGGTGTGAGTTTCAACAAGGTGAAGTACCAGGTACTGTCCTTGGGGCACAACAACCTTGTGCAGTTCTATAGGCTGGAGGCAGAGTGGCTGGAAAGCTGTACAGCAGAGAAGGACCTGGGTGTGCTGGTCAGTAGCAGCTGAACATGAGCCAGCAGTGTGCCCAGGTGGCCAAGAAGGCCAGTGGCATCCTGGCTATGATTATTACCTATTGTCTTGTGGGCTGAAGTGAACATACGTCTTTCTATGGGAAGACACATATAGTCTGTGCTGTGATCTCCAGCATGTCATGGGGATTCCTTAGGCCTTTAATAGTCTTGTTTTTAGACCCTCCTTGAGCCTCCTTGTACTTTCCCCCACAGCATTTTTTGCAATGGTATTACACGAGATTTATGAATTGTCTTGGAAGTAGCTGGGCAGAAAGCATTCCTCCTCATAAGTATGGTCACTTGGTAAGTCATCTGCATGGAGCTGGACATGTAGTCAGGAAAGACCACCACAAGTTTTATAAAGTTATGATCAGCTTTCTTGTGGCAGGAAAAATATAGGGACATCCTGATGATATGCTAAAGTTTGTCAGATCGGTGACAACAGCGGATGTACGAGAAGGCAAATGTTTCAAGATGATGCTACAGCTTTTGAGGTGAAATATGCTGTGTATCTAGGAATCAGGAGAGAGAGATAGGGAGGGAAAAAAGCTCAAGAAGACTCATTCACTACCATCAAGACCTCAAGAATTCATATGTTCAACTTCTGATCATATCCATTTGGGAGACTAGCATATTCCTACTGCACCAGCTGCAGCCACAGACACCTCAGTCTGAGGAAATACTCAAAGTCCATTATGGAAAAAACTATGATATGATAAGCTACATCAGATGGCTGGACTTGAATGTGGCAAGAATAGGCTGTACCTGCAGGCACAGGGGGAAAACATGTTCTGAGCAGCTTTAGATGGCATCAAACTGGACTTTCCATTGTGACTGTGTTCAAAGGGTTACAGGGATTCTGCATGAGACCTTCTGTTCTAAGTGACACAGAGCCATCCCATGCAATAATTAGATCATCACATAGGTCATTTTCACAGCCTTTCTCAAAGCAGGAACTACTTGCACCATCATCTCATTACCATGAAGCTCCCTGGAGGCATGTGAGACACTCAACTTTAGGCACTCAAATGTTTATATGTGAAGGGCAAACAGGATACCTAAACCTGTTTGATAAACCAGTTTCTTAGTGACCTGGACTTACAGAGAGCTGTACCCACACCTAGAAAATACTGTTTATAATTTAACATTTAGTTAGCTAATGTGACCCAGTGAAAAATAACCACCTTCCCCCAATGAAGGCAAGGCACTTCACTTTACTGTAAGTCAATTTATTTCTGGTCGATCTTTGTGATCTTGTCTCACAGGGGAACCAGTGTCCTGCTTCTATGATATTTTCTTGGAAGAGTTTATACCAGGAAGGAGGAAGAGACACAACCTGTTACAAAGAGAAATGTTTAATGGTGAGTGTAAGTCCCCAAAATAGCTCTGTCTTTCGGATGTGATACTGGTATACTTTTGTGAGATAATTGTCCAAAGACAGTCTTAGACATGTCAAGACAAATCTCTTGTAGATATTAACACTTGAAGTGTTTGAACTGTACTATTCTTTATAATCAGAGTACCTACTCATAAATCTTTATTTGGTTCCTCCACTTCCCCATCATGGGTTACTGTGTAGTATTTTTTCCTTTTTCTCTTAGAGAAACAATATCTGAAAACACGGGTACAAGTGAGAGGTGATTAAGGACAAGATCCAGTCATCCCATGAACTATTTGCAACGTAACATCCTGAAGAGTTTGAGCCTTCCCTGAACCATGTGGCCACTGGGGATTTGACAGGAAAGGCAGAGAGCAAGAGGAAAAATTTGCCATAGCAGGGAGAAATCTGCACTGTTTTTTTTGCAGAGATGACACTGCTGTCATGCTTAAGAACTTGCATTTAAGGTTCTCTGACTGCCAGGTCCAGTAGAGCCCTGCTGCCATGTACCCAGCAAAGAAAGTATGATCTCTCCCAAGGAAAGAAACAGTAAATCTGCAATTGGGGCACACACAAGTTGAAATCTCAGTGTTTCCATGGATATCCTCTATCATCCTGGCTCTACTACTTCTGTGCCTCCAGCTCTCAGCTAGATGAGGAGGAAGAAGAATGACTGATCTTCTATTCGTCTTGTCTGATCAAAGGTTTCCAAACTTTTCTGAGGTACTACTAGTTCAACCTGAGTGAAAAGATTGCAGTCTGTTATGGCAGAATACTACTCTGAAATGGTTTGCATACCACCAAAAGGACATATAATTTAGGAAGTCCTGAACTACAGAAAGAGGGAGCTAGAGAGATTCTGGATTTTAAGTCTAACAATTTAATGCACAAATATTTGCCTCCACTTTGAACCCTACCAGTCAAATTGGCATCACTCCCTGGCACACAATTTTTGTCCGAGGTGACATTTTGAAAGCATTTCAATTTCAAGGACTCAGCAAGATTTAAAAAATATGGGGCAGGGATTCAGATCATCCTTGGAATTTTGCAGGGTTGGTAGGCAGATAAACAGAAGTTGGGATTCCAGCAATGCCTTCAAATCATTGCAGTGAATAACTGCCCCTTCTAAGAGGAAGAATAGTTCACCAGAGCATCAGAAATTATTTTTTTTTCCTGAAATCAGTCAGGAGTTAGAAAGTACACCAGCTTAACCTTTCACAGACATGAAAGTGCCTCCTAATTTTCTAGCAAGTCAGAAAATGCTTCATGCTATGAAGAATAAGGGTAAAACAGCTGGCTATACCAAAGGAATACTATATATTGACCATCCCATCTATCCCCTAATCCATCAAGAAAACTAAACAAAAGTGAAAGATGAAAACAAAATAAAAGATCCTTTTGAAGGTATTAAATACAGTTTAGTTACAGTAGTCTGATTTTCAGTTTGGTACTATTTTACCTCCCTTTTTTTATCTGCCCAACTCTTTATTTAGCAGTGTTACTTAAATTTACATTCATAACAAAAGAATAACAGTTCTGTCCTAGTTTTGTCTGGGATACAGTTAATTTTCTTCTTGGAGCTTGTTCAAGGTTATGTATAAACATACAAAACTTTTAAAAAATTGTTGTTCTCCTGACAAAGGACTTTAATTGTACTACAATCTTGGTACCTACTCAAAAGCTTTGGGAACAGTACAAATTGTCCACTTTCTGAACAGCTTCCTTGTTTAGGTCAGTACAGATAGTAACTGGTGACCAGAAGCAAATGGTCACGTCCATTGGCCATCCCTGTTAAGGGGGAAATCACCTCTGCTGAAGAAGCAGGACTGAAAACTGGAAGGCAGGAGTGGCCACCATTTCATCTGCATATACCCACTGTCTTGATATTTGCCACCCCTTGCAGACTTTTGCCCTAGGCAGGAGAGTTTTGTATTTAAATTATTAAGTAGTTGTTTTAGCCACCAACGCGCTTGCATGAAAAATGGGTAGAGCCCTTCCCAAATCTTCGTTCGCGAAGCCTAGCCATGATGATGATGAGTTGTACAGTTTCTGTCTGCACCAGTGGAAAAATAAGGTCCAACGCCCAAGTCATGGGCAGGTTTCCTGCAATCTACTCCCTGAATTCAAGCAGACATTATTATAAATCAGACCAGTCACCTTGTTAAGTAATGCACACCTCAGAACCAATACCACACTTACTCTTCCTCCAGAAGCTTATTTCAAATATTTCTCCTTTTTTTCCTCTCTCTTTCCGGTTTTCTTCATGTTCCATTTCTACTTTGGAGGAGTTTGCGCACCACTCTGTTTTCCTCTGGACATGTGCAATGACTTAAAACAAAGAAAAATTCACATTTATTTAGTACACTGCAGAGAGATTTAATACATTGCAGTGAGAGCTTCAGTAAGTTCTACTTGCCACTGCACCAACATGTAGAGTTTCCAATAGTTCCTCAAGGATGCTTCAGCTTCAGTCTCAAGAGCAGTTGTGCAGAGTCGGCACTTGCTGGTCTTTCTGAAGGGGACCACCACTGTCAGTAGACATTTTTGTTCACAGGTCAGGTGCTAAATAAGTTATCTGCTTCATCAGAAAATCCTTTTGTAATATTCTTGTTCAAAATAAAAGCTGAAAATTTTCAGCTTCATTTGAGAGCACCTCTGATTCAATGAGTGCATCTCGGGTTGAAAGAATAGGTCTGCTTTGTTAAGTTCGTGTGCTCCAAGACCCCAGATCCAGTTTTATAGTTCTACAAAAAGAAAAGGGTTTGATAAAAAAGGATTATTTTTGGAGGTTGTAGGTGGACTTCCCTCAGTTTCCTAGCATTTATTTCCCTTAGGACAAAGAGGCAAATTAAAATAATTTGTGAGGCCTCAGCTCTGAGTGAGATCCTGGATAATGTAGAAGAACAAAAACCGCTTTTCTAAGTAGAGCAGAAACCTATGGCTGATCAGCAAGAGGTATACATGCTAACCTTCAAGCTACTGAAGAAATTTAGCCAGAACTGCTACACTGCACACCATAGGCAATCTGGACAAGCTGCTACAACCACAAGACTTCCTGAAAATGTATTACTTATTTATGGATACAGGCATCAGTGTTTCCTTTGACAGCTGTGAGGATTTCTGTTTGAAAATAAATCATAAGACCACAAAGGGACAGATGTAGCTAGAAGCCATGGGGGAAGCTTGAATTCCAACAGAACCAGCTGTTAGACCAGACAGAATCACAGAATTGTTAGGGTTGGAAGGACCTCTGGAGATCATCCAGTCCGAGGCAGGGTCACCTAGAGCAGCTTACACAGGAACTCGTCCAGGTGGGTTTGAATATCTCCAGAGAGGGAGACTCCATGACTCCCTGAGCAGCCTGTTCCAGTGCTCTGCCACTCTTAATGTAAAGGAGTTCTTCCTCATGTTGAGGTGAAAATTCTTCTGTTTAAGTTTACGGCCATTGCTCCTTGTCCTGTTGCTGGGCACCACTGAAAAGAATCTGGCACCATCCTCCCAACACCTGCCTTTGAGATATTTATATGCATTAATGAGATCCCCTCTTAGAAGGCCAGGAGGGAATAGAAACCATGTCCTAAAATGAGTTCTGAGCCACTGGCAGGCTCCAAGCTCATGTCTCCAATGACAGAACTGAAAACTGGAGTTCTGGAAGCTTACTTGAAAACTATAGCCTAAGAACAAATATTCAATCTGCCTAATAAGGTGAAAGATAAGAGATAGAGAAAAGACTCACAGGTTATTACATATCAAGGGCTTGGCAATGGCCAAATAAAACAAAGAGGATTAGAGGATTTTATCAGAAACTTTCAATTGACTGTGGGCTTGGAGAGATCTCAGGCGATGACTCTTCCAAAGAAGGCAGAATTTTCCAATTCTCCTCCACTGTATCAGCCTTCCTTCCCTACTCCAAACACCAGAGTCTCACCATATTTTCTAGTGTCAACATCACTTTGCCTGGAAAGATGCTGTGCGTCCTCCCTCCTCCCTGCAAGGCAAGTAAGTTTAGGCACTGTTTCATTCCAGCATTGGTCAGTCTATGTGTTCTACTCTGGCCTGAAAGAACTAGCTAAGCTAACATGCTTGTAATATTCAGTACGAGGAGTTTGAATCAGCAAGCTCATTTTCAGGGATGAGCAAACCAAGTTCCTCTTCGCCTAGGAGAATTACTGCCTGTATTTCTAATGCGGATGCGCTGTGATCACTCCTTGCCCAGGTGGCTGAGTAAAGTGAAGTCTTTTTCCTCGCTGATGCTAAAGAATGCTTGAATATGTATGTGGTGTGGGAAAGGAAGGTGGTTAACACTTTTATCCAATCCCCTCGGGTAATCCAGCCCAGTCATGACCAGAATAGGATTGTCTACACAGAGTGGTGTCAGCTTTCCCATAATTGCTTTCTCCAGATAGAGCAGTCAGCATCAAACAGGATTGCCCCTAGATGTCACCTGCTGTAGTGGTCAGGAGAAGCTGCTGTGTTGCCTTTTCCTCTGTGCCTGACTGTTAGTGTCCAAGGGCAGCCAGTCCTCTGTGGAGCAGGAGGAAGCTAAGCAATAGGTGTGGGCATGGGATTATAGTGACTGAGAATGGTGCAGGGGAAGTTTGCTACATCAGAGAAGGGAAAGTGGATGCCAAGATGAAGTTTAAACTGGATTTCAGAAGGCAACTTGTTCCTGGATGTCCTGGAACAGAGAACCAACAGTGAGAGAGGGGCTGAGCACAGACTTAACCCACGTGGTTAGAGTTGTAGTGCCACATGAGGATGGGACAGCGACGGCATCCTGCAGCCAACAGGCAATAGAGCAGTCAAGCAGTGAATACCAGAAAGTGCTGGGGCAAAGGAGAGAAGAGAGCTGAGGGGAGTGTGGAGGACAGCTGTGGTGAATTTAAAAAAAAGGGAAAAAAAAAGGAAGGAAGTGGGTGAAGGAGGATGCCTAGTGGAGAGTGACCAATCACCAACAGGACAGGGTAAGAAAATAAGGTGGAAAAGTTCATGGATAAAGGCAGGGAATTTGCTTGCCAGTCACTATCACAGTCAAACATGGACTCGACTTGGTGAAAATTATATAAATTTCTTGCCAATTAGAAATAGAGTAGGGTGTTAAGAAACAAAGACAAGCACTTTCCCCTCACCCTGCCCCTTCTTCTCAGGCTCAATGTCACTCCTTCATGCACAGGGGTATGGGGAACAGGAGTGGTGTTTCGTCCATAATGATTCCTTCCTGCTGCTCCCTTCTCCCTACACTGTTCTCCTGCTCCATTGTGCGGTTCCTTCCATGGGATAAAGTCTTTAACAGGTTGCTCCAACATGGGCCTTTCTCACAGGGTACAGTTCTTCAGGTACAAACTGCTCCAATGTGTGTCTCCTATGAGGTACAGTAGCTCCACCACGGTCTTCTCCATGGGCTGCATGGGAATCTCTGCCACAGCATCTGGAGCATCTCCTCCTCCTCCTTCCTCATTGATCTTGGTGTCTTCAGGGCTGTTGCTCACACCTTTTTTTCCTTACCAACTTTGCCTTTGTGGCATTTTTCCCCTTTTTTAAGGTGCCACCGTCTTGTCTGAATGGCTCAGCTGTGCCCTGTGGTGGCTCTGGCACGGAGCAGCCCAGGCCCTTCCTTACAAAGATCCCCCTGCACCCCTCTGCTACTGAAACCTTGTCACATAAATCCCATACAAGTGAATAACTCTACAACTTGGGTCTGAGTTTCACCGTGGGTAGATAAGGAGCACTTGTTGAGTAGGAAGAAGGGAGGAAAGCTGGAGAGAGGTCAGGGGTCCATGGGAGCCTCAACCACTGATGGGAAACAAGACAGAAGGAAAGAAGTGGGCAAAACACAGAAGACTAAGGAGAAAGGAGAAGGAGCAAACAATAAGGACTGAAAAGAGGCAGAGAAATGGAGGAGTGTCAAATTAATGGGCCCATGGCTGCAGGGAATGAGGAAAAATGGCCAGGAGCAAAGCAATGGGCTGTGTGAGAGGAGCAAAGGAAGGCTGGGAGATGTGCACTGTGGGATCTACTAGGCAAACGAAGCAGGGAAACATTAAGCACAAATTAATAGTGAGGGAGAGAAGAATACTGCAGATAATGGGGAAAAAGTTAATATGAACTGTTGTGAAAGCCTGTAGTGGGGGAGGAAAGGGAGGAAGAGAGAAAGTAAAGACAGCATATGAAGTTTGGATTTGTTTTTTTCTCAACTTTTATGGAAAGTGTAATAGCTATATGTAAAAGCTGATTCCCCTTTTGTCACTTTCAGATATCCATTCCACAAACATACTCCTCTATTGCATGCAGCTTGAAAGCATTGGTAGGCAAAATAAAATGCGTGTTCCCCCTTCTGCTCTGTGTGTGACCTGTGACTGAGCCCAGAAGGTTACATGGCAGTGTCTCAAGGTTATGTGCCATAACCTAAAGCCACCTGGCATGTTGGATTTGTTGTGCTTTCAAATTGACACTAGTGCATTGCTCTTTCACTTTCAAAACAAAGTATGTGGAACTAAGTTATAGTTGAAGTTTTGAATTTATGTCAATTTTTGAAAGGACATTTGGCATATGGGGTTTCTTCTAAAATCCAACCCCTATAAAGTTCAGGAGTTTTTTCAGATTTCCCTTGAACAGCTTTAGTTAAGGAATGACCAATCTGGGGCAACTTTGTCCATCTCTGTGTACTAAGCCCTGCAACACTTACAGACTTATGACTGAGATAAGTTTTTAAGAGTAATTTATACTGGAGAATCCTAAGATTTGAATAAAGTCTACTAACTCTCCTTTCCACACCTATAGTATCTGTCCCATTCTGTAAATGCATGCTGGGATGTAGAATAACTATTTACCTCAAAAACAAAGAAATAAATTAACTGGCTGGGTGGAAAAAATGCAAGTAATTCATCAGGAGATCTGTAATTGCATATCTAAAAGCCATTCTGTATGCAGAAGCTGTGCAGAAGGAGGACCTGCCTCAAGCTGTGAGGCACTCACCGAGACTAACAGGGGAAGTGAAGGCCTGGCCCCTCTGCTTCTTCTTCCACCAGGGTTTAGTAAAGGCTGCAACTCTTGTCAAGAGAGCTACACTGACATAGTGTGTCTTGAACGAGCCACCTGTCATAAACCTTGTGACAAACAGAGACTGGTCACTGTTGCTGAATGTCTTGGAGGTGGGCAAAGGAAAGCAAAGATTAGGGGAAGGCAGAGAAAGACAGGGACTGTTTACAAAAGCCATGTTTCTTAGGAAAACAAAGATCAAAATGAGAAGACTAAGAAGACTACATCTTAATGTAAGACACGCTGTTATTTCCATCAGGCATTCCCATAAAGGAGCAAATCTGAATCATGGGTTCGTGGCACGCATAGTAGTCATCCTCTGATTAACAATCTCTGCCCAGGGTTAATGAGTCAGCCAAATCACCAGCACATATGAAAACTACAGATAAAATTTAGAAGTGCTGTCATTTTCCTTGAGGAAAAGGCAGTGCTGAATAATGAATCTTAGTCTGCTGAGGTTCCTGGTCATGGACAGGAACATATTTATCCCTTCTGTGAACTTTGAAGATGATGTTATTCACCAATGACTAATGATTTGGGGTGTTTCAAAGAGACACAGTACAAGAAATATTGCGTGCTCACTCTGAAAGTCGGTCATCTGGTTTTGGTTTCTTAAATCAATACCTTTGGTCCCTTTCGAAATATTTTGGTCTTTAATTTTTCTTTTTTTATGAGAAGCAAAATTATGTCAGCAACCTGCTTCCATTCTTAAATCCCATTTTAGATTTCCTGAAGTTTTTGGCTTGAATGAAAGTGTGCCGTGTTTCTCTGAGAACAAAGTAGGTTGCCTAATCCACTTGAGTAAAACTGCGAGCACTTCTGAAGTACCAACCATGTTATAGACTGCTTTGAAACTCTGGATTTTTCCTTAACATTTTTCTTCCTTCTTTTTATCTCAAATGCTGGCTTATTAGCACTGTTTAGGTGGGTTTGGAGAGTTAGCCATCACTCTTAACCTGGGAGAAAACACAGCTGACAATAAAGGACTTTGGAGAAGGTGAGGAGTTAACAGGGCCAACACCATCATGGCTCCATCAGCCAGAGGTCTCTGAAATTGGATCCAGTTATCAATGTCAACCTCACCAGTTTGAACACAAAGTTTTGTGTTTGAATCTATGCTTAAGATAGGTAAATGAAATTTCCATTATATGTAAAGAGAGAGTCAAATCTTCACATTTATCTCCAGTCTAATGAAGTGATCTGCTTCCTCAATGGGCTGTGGCATGGACTGAGGACAATGCTGGGACCATCTGGGCAATGGACTGCAGCTATCCTGGCCTCCTCATTTACAGATGAGCAGATCCCTCAGCAGATTACTACAGGAGGACCTTCCACTTCGCAGTGTGTGGCTGTGGGTGGGAACAGGTCCCACTGTGGAGCCCAAATCTCTGGCAAAGAGGATTCTGTTGAGTCCTGCAGGTTAGAATTCAATCAATTACTGAAGATAATTCTCTAATGGTTAATGTACACCCATTTACTTAAAGATTCAGCTTGACTCATATAACACCGGGTAATTCAAAGATTTATCGCACGCTACAGAATACAGTTCCCACATGGGTGCTTTTCACTTTCCAGAGTCCAGTGTCATTATGACATCTGCATACTGAGCAGCCATCCACCACTTCATTAAAATAACCTCTTTGGTCAACAGCACCAGCTCAATTACCATATTATCTGAAATACATATAATGCTCAAGTATCATTAAAAAAGCATAGCAATAAAAAAAAAATCTGCAGGAGCTCAGAGACCTCCACTTGAGTAAGTGGCCTCAGAAGTAATTCCTCTTCATTAGCCCCATGCCTAACACCAGATGGACACTGAAAATCTGAAACTGTCCTGAGTACAAAACGTTGCATGATTCTTCTTTGAGGAGGAAAAATTATCTCACAAGGATTTTTGGCACATCCTGATTTGGTAGTATGTGTAGCCTTCAAGTGGTGCAGCATGCAGGACTTACTGTGTCCTGAAAATAGGAACTGTGAAGAAATAGCTCTTCAGGGAACAGTAGCAAAAACCAGGAGTTACTTCCATTTGACCTGGTCTGATCCTTTTGGGCCCCTGGATTGTAAACTTGCATTCCGTGCAAATGCAAAGCATACATAGTTTGACTTCTTTTCCTGGCACTCTTTTGCTCATTAAAAAATCTACTTTTCAGCCTCACCTACGGCCTTCCTAGAGGTGCTAGGAAGTCAGTTTCCACTGTGGGCTTCCAGAGGTACCTCTCTCTCCGTGGTCAGAAGAAAGCCTCTAAAAACTGTGCTTCCCTGCCTGGGACTGGACCCAGCTTAGTGCTGGGATGTCACAGCTCTTCGTGTTCTTTTCCTCCCACTCAGCCCATGAGCCTCCAGTGAGTGGGTTTAAACACTAACAAGGTTCTTGTGTGTAGCCACTCTCCCCCAGTATGTAATCCCCACAGACAGCACAGCTCCATCTGTGCCACATTTCCAAGCACACGGGGGAGGATCTGGAGGCTGCAGAATTATTTCAGTGGCATAGAACTTCCATAAGCTTTTTCAGCCCTGAGTAGGCAAGAGTTTGAGGGCAGTGAAGGTGTCATCCCACTTTTCTTCCCTCCTCCCAAGTTAGCCTTAATATCAAGGAGCAAACTGCAAACACCGGATGCCAGGCTCCTACAAAGCAATGTCAGTGATTAATAGTGTGATCATACCAAGTCATTTGTGGGTTAGCTTACTGCAGTTCAGATTTAAAAAAGAAAATTGAGCAATGTATTTCCATGATGAGAAATGCTTGAAAGACTCAGAGTGACAGGGTATTTCTATGGTGACCAGTGCAGTGTCATATTTAGATGTGATATAGTGATAATAGGTGTCAGTGGTGGATTCCTGGCTTCAGGAAAAAAGCAGCCAGATCTTTAAGTAACCTGAGTACAGTTTAAAAGGAGGATGAAGGTGTTTCAAACAGACCACAAAACAAAAATACAGACAGAAAGACTGTCCTAGCCACACAGAAATTTGGAGCTGAGATATGAGCTCTTGGATTCCCAAGTATAGCTCCGTGACAACAGCACTATTTTTTCAGTATTTTTAGTGCAAAAGGCAGAAAACAAGCAGAAACAATGGGCACATTTGTGAAGCTGGATACCAAAGGAATACAAAGACTATTTTCAGCTGCTCACTAGGAAAACATTGCAGCTCAATTTTTTTCAGCATGCACATTGAAGTTTTGTTGCTAAGGAAGCCAAAGCAAATCATGGGACACAAGGCTCAGACCTAGGAAATAGAAAATAATCCCAAAGTCCATATCTAGACATAAACCACACAGTATTTCTCAAAAGGACTACCTATAAAGGGAAACACATTCTCCCTTAGCTCTGTTTCAATTTCCTCTGAAAAAACTTCATGTTCTGAGCAAGGCAAACTGATAGTATTCTCCCATTGTGACAAACTGAAAGCATGTATCCGTGTTAAACTTCAGCTCTCTCCCTTTCCTTGCTAAGCTGTTCTTTTTCCTCAAGTAACACGTTCATAGGAATCTTCTTGTGCTACTTTCCTCCCTGGATTAGGCCATTAGTATTTTCTACCTGTTTGTACGTGGTGCTGCTACTACAGGTTCTACCATCAACTTTTCTTCTCTCTAGTAGCACCATCTAGATTTACTTATAGAGGCCTCAACTCCCTTTCTTCCTGTAAGGCTTTCTTGAAGCTTTATACCTGGAGAAATCCCAGTTTACTTGCCTGACTGTGACAGGATGCATTAAAAGTCTCTTATTTTAAAACACTACTAACTTCTGAAATCATGATAAATCCAGGTATCATAGTTTAATGCAGAATGGAAAATAGAAATACACTTGGTAGCCTGCAACTGGGTCAGTTGTCACCAATACTACAGCTTCATGGCAAAGCCACCTCACAACAAATTATCTTCTATTGCCTGTATTTGTCCTCCAAGATAAGGATTCACCCAACACACTGACTACTACTCCCATTAGCTCTGAAATGCTAACAGGTTGCAGAGGATATTTCAGGAAAATGAGCTGAAACAATGTTTGGGAAGCTGTGAGATAGTATTGTAGAATAATTCTTTTTTTTTCACAAGGGACTTCTGGAGGTCTGTGGTCCACCACTTGCCCCATCACACCTTTAAGATCCATGCTTAAGGTGGTGCCAGCTGAATCAGGTTGCCACAGGCGTTGTCTAGCAGCAGAGCTGGGAAGATCCACAGGAGTGGAGTTCCCATGGCTTCTCTGGGTCTCTCTTCTGGGCCAAGCATCCTGCTGTGGAATAAGGGGCCCCTTTGTCTCTGCCAAATGTCTTTGGTGCTATCCCTCTGCACCTCAGAGAAGAGTCAATCTCTTTCCTTTTTGTTTCCCCACCACAAAGACCTTGAAGACATCCAAAAGGATCCTCCTTTCCCTTCTTGTCTCTGGATTGAATAAGAGTCTTTCTCTCCCTCTCTTTCCAGAGGGGCTGTGCTCCAGCACCCTCCCTATCTCTGTGGCACCTGCTGAACTATTTCCATGGAGTCAATGGCTGGCCTGCTCTGGGGAGGCCAGACTGGACACAGGTCCCCAGATGCAGTCAGGCTCAGTGATGCTGATGCAAGGATAAAGACACCTAAGATTCGGATGAAGTGGTACAGAAGCAAGTTTAGGCAGCTGAGTCTATCAGAGCTATCTGAAACAGTGGCCTTGTTTCTCTCCTGAACTTGACAAGAGGATTCTTGGGTCAGAGATTAGTGTGTACAAGATAATGATTTTTCCAGGAGGAGACATCAAAGTGTGAGTGGCACAGAATAGGGTGTATAGAGTAGTTCCTTAATACTGTGCCAGCCCTGCAGGGGAACACTGTTTAAAATTGTCCTCAAGGGATACCGGAGTAGATGTGTTCCTTTCCACTGTCATTTCCTTAAGTTCTTGTACTTGATTTTCTTTGGCCTCCTAAGTGGGGGAAAAAAGTGACAGGTTTAAGGTTGTAATCTATTTTGTGCCATGAGATTTGCTGAGCTGGTTAGAGCATGGTGCTAATACCACCGAGGTTGTGGGTTCAATCCCTGTATGGACCATTCACTTAAGAGTTGCACTTGATGATCCTTGTGGGTCCCTTCCAACTCAGAATTTTCTGTGAAATATTTGCACTTATTAATTTTGCTTTTCTCTTCTGACAGATGCTGATGTGTGAAACAGTGATCCATAGTCTTGCATAATAAAATGAATAATGTCTCACTGCCTGTCTGCCCAGGGTAGAAGGTTTTCTTGTCCAGCAGGAAACAACTGAAAGACTCTCTAACCTTTACCTTGGGGTATCTACACACACCGTACTAATACTTAAACATTGATGAAAGTATTTTATTTCAAATTTTTGTAGGTACCTTTCCAAAACTACACCATTGCCTTTGTACAATAAGCTAAAGGCTTTTCATTTCCACTGAAACTAATTATTTTCAGGAGGAAAGAATTAATCTAAAACTGTCTTTAAAAATTTTTTATCAAAAAGAGAGAATTAATTTTAGACACAAAAATCTATGGAAATCATTTTAGGTTCTTTTAATAAACTATTGGATTTGGAGCTTGACTCCAAAGATGATCAGTTATAATTGCTTTGTAAGTAGCTTGAGTAAGATCTAAATCTGAAAAACTAAAATCAACCACTTTAGCAGAGTAAATGTTTTGGTTCAAACTCAGTCCTACTGTAATCATTTTAGATAAAAAGTACACACAAACAATCCTAGAGGAGCAGAAAACAAGAGCATCTCTTTCTTTTGAGTGGCAAGAACTTATTGTCACAAACCTACAGCATCAGTTTTCAGATGAAGGGGAAGTAAGAAACCACATATAATTACTGTCTGCAGTCTGGGAGCCACTAGCTGTCTTTAATTGCAGAGAGTTTGCAGACTCTGTCTAACATAAACTCCCTCAGCAATTAAATCCAGCTCACTCTCACATCTCATCAGGGCAACTGGCTCTCAGTGACCTTGCTGGAGCAGAGATGTTGGACCAGACCAGGACCTCCAGAGGCCCCTTCCACTCTCCACTTTTGCAGCCCTGTGATGCAGTGTTCCCCACCATGGCAACAAGGAGATGCTGTCAGCTGCCACCCTAAGACAGCCCTGCACAGACCTGCAACCCAGACAAACCCCAGGCTGGGAGGTCTCAGCTCCTTGCTCCTGCTCTATACCAGAGCCCAGCAAGACCCCTACCAGCTGCAATGGCAGGGTGAGGGCAAGATTTCCTGCTGGGCTGAGGTCGCTTTGTAGGAGCTCACACTGAGAAGAAAGCTGAAGAGGGGTTGAAAATGGTGAGGCACTCACTTCATCACGGAGTGCAGAGCTGCAGAGCAGAGCTGCACCACTGGAGCTGAAGCCCTGTGCATGAAGCTGAAGCCCTGACCTGGGGGATCAAGGAGACCCCAAAGCTTAGAAGCCCAGAAAGCACAGGCTCCCACATGAGATGTGAGAGAAGTTGCTTTCAGGTGACACAGGCTGCTTCTCTGGAGGCCAGTGCTGGTGGTGAGGGTAGCTTCACATTGTTGTGGAAGAAGAGAAGATGCTTGGTGCTGAAGGCACAGTTCTTGAGGAACTCACTGTTTGCTGTCACCATATATGGGAGGGAGCTCTTTGTAGAGACTGAGTCTTTATCTGGCCTCAGTGTAATAGCTATGATCAGTACATGGGACATATTGGTGAGACAGAGAAAATAAAAACCCACAGGCTCACAGGCAGCATGATTCAAAGGCCAGAGCTGTACTGTGGTGGTAAGGTCATTGACAGGAGACACAAGTGCAGCCAGTGTGATGAACGCAAAAAACCTTCCCAGATGCCACAGACTTTGAGAGCCTTTGCTTTTGGAGTCCTGACTCGCCTCTGTAATAACATTTCCATGCTCCAAACAGCCTCCCATACCCACGCACAGCAAACCACCAGCAGGAAAAACAGGCTGCACATGAGAGGTAGAACATTCATTGGAATAGGAGGAGCTGACATGAGTTCATTTACCATACCCTTTAGGACATTGTTAATGTGAACAAATACATTCCTCCTCTGAAGTTACTTTAAAAAGCAATTTTACAGATTATATGCAGAAACGACCTGAGCATGGCTGATCTAATTTATTATGCTCTTTAATGTTCTTCCAACAAAAACAATCTTGTCATTCTCTCTATTCAAACCCTGTTCAAAAGGATGCTAAAAAAAAAATAGCCTAACAAGTCGTTCTCGCTGGACATAAATTGAACAAACATAATTCAACTGCTGACTCAGATTAACTAGAAGGAAGAAACAAAATTCTCGAAAATTGAGTGATTTAGAGATGTGGGTATGGCAAGAATATGTTGTCAAATTTTATGCTAAGAATGAGACTGGGTAAAAAGACCCACAATGGAAAACATATTGGACAATGCAGAGACTGCTGCAAATAGGGGTTGGGGGTTCCATACCCTATTGTAGTCCAGATCTTCCTGCAACTAGATCTAGTTCTCAAGGTACATGTGACTGTATGTGAATGAAAAATTTTCACTAAAAAGACCTCTTGAAAATATAGAAGAAAAAATCTAGTCTTCTGGAAATAATGTGGAAATCAAACAAGGGAACCTAAAAGCTTGATGATCAGGAGACAAGGATGAAGTTCCCATTTTATTTCTCTTAAATGAGTAATTTAACATCTGGGTAGCATTGAGGAAAATGGAGCAGAGTAGGGATTATCTTTTCTTGATAAGTGAATATTTACGTTAGGCAGATGCAGGGCTGACTACTAGGCCAAAAAATGTTCATGTTTTGCTCTTGTTGCTTTGTCTGATAAAGGATATTGTAAACCACATTGCCATACCAGATGTGCTATTGTCTGAAAGTTGTTTCCCAGTTTACTCAGGACATAGCAGAGTTTTATAATAGGCATTTTTCCACTTAGGCCAGGCTTGTAAATTATCTTGTTAGAAGTCTTTTTTATGAGGATTTGTTGGAGATAGGAACTTGGCTGTACGAAAGGATTCATTACTATGATATGTATGCTTTTGATCCTGGTTTTAAATTGCAAGCCAGACCTTGCCACATGCTCTGCAGAGGGGATGCAGCAACAGATTTGTAAAGCTTTTCTACCTATTTCTCAAGCAGCAACCCTGAAGCAGGCTAGAGACCTCGGTTACCAAGTTAGTTTCCATCCATCCATCTACACAGATAGATAGAAACCAGTTCTGCAAAGAGACAGGCAACTTTCAATCAGAACCCTCTATGGCTTAATTAAAACCAATATCCCTGTATCAAATGTTTCCGTCTTGATAATAGGGCACATTACACCAAGTTTTTTTTTCCAGACATTTAACATCAGCAATATATGACAAACATGCTAAAACAGTACTTCTTTTCACACTAGACTATAGAAAACTCCTACAATTTCATGCAAACCAGTTTTATCCTAACAGTTGCCCTCCACTGTGTGTGTGGTATGTGTTTCATTGTGTTAGTAATAAGATTAGTTAAACTGTGGTATTTCTGATGTGCCCCTGAGCTACAGGTCGAAAGGGATTTGACTGCCAGTGTGTGACTGATTCTTAATCCACAGCAGTTCAACCATATTTCCAGGGCAGACCATTTGTGCATTTGATGCTGTGATCCAGGACAATCCACAGCAGAAGGAAGCCTTCAAAAAGAAAGACAAAGCATCACCAACATCACAGAGCATGAGAAGCTTTTTTGTTTTTTGGTGTTTGTTGGTAGTGCCACATGCACATTCTCAGCAAGAGGCAGTCAGTGCTGTTATGATTTATCTACCTTCCCCCATCAACCGTCTTCATTATAACAGGTGTCTCCATTCACAGTTTCTTCACTATTAACTTCAAAATGGTTTCTCTAGTTTAAACATTGAACATTATTAGCATACTTGCTGTTCAGTGATACTATTCTACCTAGCCTTTTATTTCCTTAATTAGTTAATATGCTGTCACTTGAAATGGTGCCACTCCAACAACTTAGAACCAGATTAAAGAACAGAACATGAACTATTAATATAGGACCTAAATACATGCTTGAAAAGTTCGCTGAGATCTTCAGTGATTATTTTACTATGAAGTCTTTTATCTAAGTGAACCTAGATGTTGAACCTAAATAAAGGTAGAAAACTTCTTTGGACTTTTTACTATAGAATTAGCATAATAGGTTTACCTTTGAAGCTGCTAACTCTTGTATAAAACAGTCAGAAGCCATAGAAGAAAATTAGTTAAGTTTGAATGGATGAATGCCTATGGTTTAAAGAATGATATCAGTAAGACTTATACAAAATACGTCCCCTTAGGAAAATGAAAATATGAAAGACAGATTGTATAGCTAAGTTGCAGAGAGATGGCTTTTTGCTTTCTCAAAGGTATTTGAAATATTTATAACAATATAGAGGGAAGCCTTATTTTTTGAATAAAATGCAAACTGCTCTAGATATAGCAGGGGTCAGAGGAGAAAACCTGGCCTACATGTTTTAGAAATAGATCTCAGAAGCAAGGGTCTTAACCCTACCCCAGGAATCTAGGTAAATCACACCAGTGTCAGAAGTGATGAGCATATAGCTGCTGACTGCAAGGAAAGCTTATGAGCATGCTGTGGTGAAGCACAAGTGCCAGGCAGCACTCTAAGCCTCTTGTAGTTTATAGCCCATTGCAGACACCATCTCTACCCAAGAAATACAGGAAGTCATGGAGGAGAAACTGAATTTTAAGATGCAGCCTTCTCCACTTGACTTTTTGTTGTTGTTGTTGTTGTTGTTGTTATTGTTGTTGGTTCTCTTTCTAGATTTCAGCACCAAATCAAAAGTGAGTAAAAATTCCTTGTGCCTTGTTGAGTGTTCGGTAACTGGGCAGACTTAGCAGTTTTACTGTTGAAGTCATGCTGGCTGTACTTGGAGACAAAGTAGAGGAGAGCAGTTTGAGTTACTGTCAGCAGGAAGTCACCTCTTCCAGCGTAGGAATCTGATGTCTGAGTAGGCAATAGGATCTTCTGCTGCAATTACAGTACTCCTGGCATGAGAAAGTTAAGGGCACTTTTTTTTTCAACAGTGCTATTCATTTTCTGAGTGCATAGGTGAAAAGTAAGCAAACTCACCTTATGAAATTAGTGTGGACACTTCTCCATTTATGTTAAAAATGTAAGATCTTACTGGAAACCTTTCGGTCTACAAGGGAGCCATCTAAAAATGCAATTCAGTTCAGCACTAACAGTTCAGAGTTTTCTACAAAACCCATGCATTTTTCATTCATTTTTGTCCAGTGTCCACTCTGCCACGTAAATCTCTTCTTTTGGTCTCTCTCTAAGACCTAGAGTGCATCCAATGACCCTGAGCTGTTTTTGGTTAAGCTGACAGGGGGCCAAGAGGTAGTGTGTGCCTTGGCTGGCTCGGAATAGGAGACAGGGTGCCAACTACCCAGCTTAAATCTGCTTCTGAGCTTTTGGGGAGCTCACCAGAAGAGAGGGCACCTATCTGCCTCTGCCTTCTCTTAAACACAGTACTGTGTCTTCATTCTGGTCCTCCTAGATACCAAGTTTTACAAAATTTATAAGGCATCAGAATCATTGGGATTTCCACCCTTCCATCCAGCATGACTGAAGCTGGTCAAGAGATACAAATAGTTACTGATATAGATCACGGCCTTTTCTCTTGTCGAGGGCTTGGGCCTTCTAGTGCAGCACTGGGGGAACTGTGCTTCTTTCACAAATACTTGCTGCCTCTCATTTTCAGTAGCACTGACTACATGCCTGACAAGTATAGTTGCTTTGCTATTTCTCATCCTTCTGGGGTGGTTTAGGGCCCAACTGTTTCCTTTTATGTCTGCTGGTCAACAGCTATTTCAGGAACAAAAGAAAGACTGAGACCACTCCCTAAACTTCTGGACTTCTCTGAAGGTTTCAGATGCCCCTTTCTGCAGCACTGTGTGATAAAAATATTGAATTACTCTTTTGCAATTACAGCATAACGCCAGGAGTAAAGAAAGCATGCATACCTCCATGTGTTCTGGGTGTGTGAACATACTGTGTATCCTGTGTGTTCTCCTGCAGAGGGATTAAGAAGTCCCCTGCTGGGGATTTCTCGAATGCAGAGAGCGAGGCAAAACAGAAGAGAGGGAAATGTCCTCGTAGGCCTTTTCACTGAGTTTTCTAAAATCCTCTGTCAGCCTATACACTCCTCATCCAGCCTGCATATTGTAGCTGCTCTCTACAGGCTTTTGAGAACTTCTCTGTAGTTATTAACAATCACAAATTATGACATCATCTTTGGTGTTTTAAATTATGTTTGAGAAGGGAATTCCATTCCAGGTAAATGTCCAGCTGAAAGAACATGCAATGGAATATGCATCCAATCACATAGTAATTGCACTGAAGAGAAATTGAAATTACCACAAAAAGGTCTTCCAATCACTAGAAATTGAACTAAGATGACCAAACATGCAGGAAAGGCACAGATAAGTCACCCAACCTTTTTTTGTTGTCTTTCAGAGAGAGGCAAAATGAAAGAGGAAGGGGAGAGAGAAAAAGAGAAAGGGAGAACAGGGAGCCAATGTCCACAGGTATCACTGCTTTCTGGAAAGATGTGTTGAGGTGTGTAATAATGATAACCAGAGGGCCCTTGCACAATATCCTTGCAAAGCTGATTTAACTATGTCCCTTATGTGCTCTACCTGGGTAGCTCACTTCCAGCACTGACCACCTCTTCTCATCTTCATCTTGGCTGCAGTGCACCTGGAATTGAAGCAGTTGCTTTCTGGGACCATCTAATCTTGTTCGCAATATGTGGATCCCTACTCCATCCATTAGCTCCCATTTAACATATTTTTTTGTGCAGAGAACAAAGGATAAATCTGGAAATGTTTTTGGGAAAAAGCCTGTCTTTACCTGTCTGCTGTTGGGGGACAAGGGCCAGCCACTGCTGGCCCAGTGAGCCATGTTTGTCCTGCTGAAGGAATATTAAAAAACAAAAAAACCCAGAGACAATGCTGCCTCAGGAAAGCTAATTGTTAAAATTTCCATTTGCTTCAAAATGTAAATTGGGCATCTACTTTGTTTGGATTTTGCATTCACTTATTTTAAATGGAGCGTGAAATATGGTCACATATAATGATTCTAAAATAGTTTCAGCTATTCATGTTTGCAAAGCCATTAAAATTATTTTGTGTTTCCATGCAGAAAATAAAACAAATAAAATAGTAAACTAAAATAAAATATTATTTCCATTTCTGTCCTTGAAAAATTCATTCTACAAGGCACTAATGAAGCAGTCATTTCATAAAGGACTGATTTTTTTTATGTAGACAAGCAGATAATACCACTCACTTGTCCTACATGAGTGGGAAACTTTAGTATAAACAAAAATGGCAAAAACCTGGCTCAAGGATGACTAAATAACAAAATAAGAAAATACTTTAAAACATTAGGTAACGTTTTAAGTCTTGCATTGAGTGATCATAGGCATCAGAAAAGACTGACAACGCAGTTCCAATGTGTGTTTTTCTTCACATTCTCAGAGTCCACAAACAGAACTTTCTAAGGAACATGTAACTTATTTTGGCCAGAAAAGACCTGTCATGAGGTTGGATTCCCCCATCTGCAGGAATTGTTATAGCTACAAAGAGAAATCTGTGCTTGGCCTTGGGATAGGGAACAAGGAGGAGTGAGCCAAAGTGTAGACAAGTCTTTAAAACTGTATCCTGCAGAAAATTATTCAGAGATAAGACTGCATAAGGGTCTTTCACTGGTGTTTAGAGGAGCAGAGGTGACTTAGCTTTCTGCACCTTTGGCAGCTGCTTGCAGTTCTCTTACAGTTTTCCAGCGTTACAACTGCCAGAGATGGGAACAAGAGGATCTGCTTCACTCTGAATAGACTCAGCCACCCAACAGCTGCTTTGCTACCCAGACTGTTCAACCTGCATTTTGCTGTCTTCTATGATATTTTTTTCTGATTTGACTGATCTGTTTTGTTCTCTTTGTTGAAGCAAGCAACTAATCTACCTCTGGAGGAAAATGTCTGGTTTGGCAGTCTGCAAACATGCCAGTGCAGTGATTTCTGCATTCCTGTTTCCTCTCCATGCCTGGCTGTAATGCAGAACTTGCATATGCAATAGTCTCTTGCAGTCTGGGAGATACTTTGTGCTCGTTTGCTCCCTGCACTCAATGATTGCTCTCCTTTTTTAAATCTTTTATTGTTGTTGTTGTTGTTGTTGTTGTTGCTGCTGTTTTTACTGTATGATCTTCTGCTCTATGAAGGGTCTTAGACCTGCATCATGAGAGTCTCGGAAATGAAGATTTTACTGGTTTCTTCCAATTCACCTTCCAGTGTGCACTATGGAAACAAACAGTATGCTTGCTGTCCTCCAGGTTTGCAGGATGAGTCTTCAGGGCCCACTCTGCCACAAACCACTCAAATACACACTTTAATTAGCATTAAGAGGTCCAGAATAAACAAAAATCCAGGATTCCCTGGGAAATCTCCTCACATTTCTAACACTAGACCTAGTAAGAAAACAGCAGTGGACAGTGGATCCATTTATGCAACAACAAACTTTTCACCATATTTTTGTGTAATGAAAATGAATTGAGACTTGCTAATTCAAACATTAAAACATTAGGAAATGCCAGAATAAAAATTGCTTGAGCAATCCTCATTCCACCTCCACCCCCATACACACACTCTGCACTTAATGAGCCTGCGTGGTCTTTAATTACACTTTCAGGTACCATTTTAAAGTGTGCTCCTTAGAAGGTAGGGAATGCAATAAACTAGTACATTTGCCTATTTCCTTCCCCTTCCCTTTTTTTTTTTAATGTTACCAAGTTTTAATGGAAATTGACAGAGGGACAGCATTCTCAACAGCAGCAAAGTCCCTACAGTTTAATGAAAACCTGTGGCTAAAGAGAGAGAAGAACCTATTAGTCCCACAGCACAGAAAACCTGCAGTGTCAGCAGCAAGCAGATGATCCATGCAGCAGGAGGATATTACTAATGCCCCAGTCATGATGGAAGGTTGCAACTTAGTGCTAATCAACCCCCAGTATCTGGCTTCTTGGTTCTGCAGCTCAGGACATCTTGTTCCCTGCCTCTTTCAGTGCCCAGCAGGTGAAGGAGCTGCTTTTCGCTCTGTCACTGTTTCCAGCAGTGATGAGATCTCTGAAGCTTCAACCAGGTGCAAGAACAGGCCATCTCAGTTTTCAGAAAAAAGGGAAACATATAAGCAAAACAGCTTGGATAAGTAGGGAATCGTGGCAGAACTCCAGTGCAAAAGAAGAATATACAGGAGATGGAAGCAGGGATGGGCTACACAGGAGGAATTTGAAAACATTGCCCAGACATGTAGCGACAGTGTCAGGAAAGCCAAAGCTCAGTTTTAACTTGCATGTCAATACTAACAAGAAGAGCTTCAACTGCTGCATAGTGGTAAAGGGCTAAACAAGGGAATGGCAGTCAGTCACTGAGTAGGGTGGGTGATTTATGGAAAGTGGACACAGCCAAACCTGAGGAACTCAATGCCTTCTTTACACAGCAAGGGCTCCCAGGCCTGAGGGCCTGGGATTCATGGAGAGGAAAGATGACCACTAGTGAGTGAGTTAGGAATTGCTGGAGAAATCCTGCAAACAGAAGGCCTGTGTCCAAGGATGCTGACAGATGGCTAATGCCAGCACAAGATCACTTTCAATCATCTTTGAGGAGCCATGGATACCCCTGCCAACTGTAGAAATGTTGCACATATATTTAAAAAGAACTTGAAGGACAGCCCAGGCAACTGCAGGCTGTCCAGTCTCACTTCAATCTCTGGGAAGAAAACATGAAACAAATTCTCTTGGATGATATTTCTGAACACATGAAGAAGAAGAAGTAGGCAATTGAGAGTATTCAGCATGGGTTTACAAAGGGTAAATCATACCTATGAACCTGCCTGACTGCATTTACCACAAGTTTAGCAACATTTTCAACTCCGTCTCCCACTGTTCTTGTATTTAAGTTAGGACATTATGGTCTCAATGGGTAGCCAACTGATCCAACTTTGAATTTGGTCAGAGGGTTGTGCTTAATTGGTTGTACTCTATCTGAAGGCTGTATTGTGGCTCTATCCTAGGACCAATCCAGCAGTAGAATCCACTGCCCAGAAAAGTTGTGCAGTCTCCACTGTTGAGGGTTTTCAAGACCAGATTGAGTCACAAGCAAACTGATCTGACTTCAGTGTTGTAGAAGCCTAGGAGACAAGGGGGCTGATGTGTATGTCTCAAACACCATTAGCCAAATAGCTGTAGATCAAACCATGGATTCTTGGTAACAACAGCCAAGGATTATTGGTGATAACACACTGTGAGAAAGAACAGGATGTGGCTGGAGAAGGGGCCGTATGAATGTAGGGCAGCACATTTCTGGGACAAACTTCCTTGTTCTGGCTCCTGGAGATAAACACAACACAGCACAGCGTGAGCACAGGAATGAGTTTGAGAAGTGGGCAGGGACTGTAGGAGGGGATCAAGACCACCAAAGATCCCTGAAGCCCTCCAACCCATTCCCAGGAAGGTCTAGGAGAATGGACTGTACAGGATAACTAATTTGCCCAGAAAGTGAGAAATTTGTCTCCAAGTTGGGGAAATTTATCTATAAAAGGCACCTCCACAAAACCTGGATGCACAGGCACTGCCAGAATCCTGGACATCCCATCAGCTGGATCAACACTGAAGCCAGGACTGGTGATCTCTCTTTCTCACTTTCTTCCTTTCTTTCTCTCTTCTCCTCTTCAATTCATCCCTCTGTTCCCTTTTACCCTACTCCCTTATCCAAAACCCATGGCCGTGTACTTATATAGTAGGTCCAGGACTAACATGTACCAATTTTTAAGCCAAGTGTGTAATTTACAAATAAAACTTTGTAAGCTTTTGTGGACTCCCTGACTTTTGTAATTTATTTCAGCCATGAGCATCTATGAATTGTGGGTGCTTCCTTCCCCTTAAGGGTGGGACGCCACAATTGCTGACTCTGCTTTGAACAGGAGGTTGGACTAAAGGTGTCTTACAACCTGGATGATCCTGTAATTGCTGTAAGAGGGACTCAATACTGGAAAAGTGCTATGGATGCAGAATCCTCTCTCAGCACAAAGTTTTTTTACATCCGTTTTTCCAACTACTCTATCACTGAAAACTGTCTTTCCCACACCTATAAGTTTTTATCTCCCTGAGAGAAAATAAACTTGGGGGGGGGGGCGGGGCATGAGTTTTTTATTTTTTTTTTAGCAGGAACTTTTTAGTGTACAGGTTGCATGGCTGGGTCTGTTCAGTGTATTTTACATACGCTCACACATCAGAGACCACCGATACCTCAGTACAAGTACCTACAAAACAAGAAACTTCTTAGCTGAGAAGCCCCTATGACATCTGGCTTATGCTTCCAGTTTCTGTAAACAAGGATGAAAATAGGTTATAGGATGTGCTGAGATGTGAGAAAGAGTGGGTGATGCTGGGGAGAAAGGGATTGACAGAGATATATCAGGAAGAAGCAGAGCATCAGGAAAGAATGAGAAGGTGCAAGGCAGATGGGGTCATTCTCCTTCAACACAAATCCTACTGCTGTCCTTGGTATGCTGCCAGTAACAGGTGGTGCCCGTGTTCCTGGGAGATATGGTATAGAGCAGAGGAATGAAGGTACACAGAGCTGCTCTGAGTGCTCTTACCTTCCTGCAACCCCAGCCTAGTCATTGTAGGGTACGTACAGCCATACAATAACATCTAGGGAATATATGAGGGAAGAAAAAGATTTAATTTAGTCCCAGCTGTAGGAGTAAATTGTTCTGCTGATTGTTCTGCTCCAAACAGCAAAGCAGTTCTCTCCTGCTGCAGTTGTCTTTTTGCCTTTCTGTGGCCCTGTTTCACACTTGCCTTCTGATATCTGCACCCAAAGTGACAGAGCTCTCACAGAGAGCAACTTCTTCACTTTCCAGATACAACTCACTCTGGGACCCTATTTCAAGTAGAAAGCAGCACACCATGTTATCCTGACATAAGAAATAATGCAGAAAGAGGATAAACAGGGCAGCCTTGATTCTGATCTGTCCTACAAATATGTGCAATTTGAGCTTTTAATGTACTTTACTAAAAAAATGAAGCAGTAAGGGTCTTTCATGTGGGATCTTGATTTCTGACAGAATTATTCAGACATCTTTATTGATAATGGAGATTTTAACCCGAAAAAGGAGTAAGCACAGTGGAGATCATATATGGACAGAGCCTCAGTGAAGTTCATTTTCATGCAGGCCTTGCCTGCCATCAGCAGTGACCAGAGAGAGAAGGGAACGGTGGTTCTCCTGGTCAGCACGGGATGCTGTGTCTTTCTGCTGTCCCATACACCTCGGCCTCTTTCTAGCATGTTGCTGTACAAGTTTCTCCTCATGTGTCAGTGCTTCTGGGTCAGGAGGGCAGTTAACTCGTTCACACAACCCAGGCCACAGCATGTCTTTTCAGAGCAGGGCAGAAGTTTCTGTGCATGGGCCTACAGCAAACAAACAGCAGTGCTCATTTATCAGCAGCTCACACGCCCCCCAAACTGGGTCAGGCACTTGTAGACAGCGGAACATGTCAATCAGTAATATTACCTTAATATTCCCACTTTCTGTTACAAAATGCCAACTGCTATTGTGAAATGTCAACCCCCAATTCAAGGTGAGAGAGACTAGAAGGCACAATCCAAGTAAATTCTTGCTTGCTAGCACAAACATCCCATGCTTCTCTCTACCCTGAGACAGAAGGCTTTACATGAGGTAGAAATGGTTTCTTTCTCACTCCTTCCCCTCTTTCCACTCCCTGTTGCTCCCTCCACACCCTCAGAAATTTTCAGCTAAAATTGTCCATGAGGGAATACTTGCATGCAGGATAACCTTCCCTATCCACTCTTCCAAGTATGCTCAAAGCATTTGGAATAAAGTCCTTCTCACAGTAAGTGACCCCAGCCTCTGACTGAGAAGGTACTGTGCTCTTAGCAGGTTGTGATGAGGAATGGCACAAGGATTTCAAAGGGCTGAATAACATTTTGGGCCCATTTCTGGAATCCATTGGCCTGTTGGCTCAGTACTTCTGAGGCTGAGTAGTGGGGGTATGGTGGATGTGGGAGGGTGATTAGATCTCAGAATTGGGGGAAAGACATCCAGGCACTATCAATCTTTGACCAACTTGAAGTCACAGGTCTTGTTTGGAAGGACGGGGGATTCCCTTTGCACTTTTGGCTTTTGCCCTTGGTGAGTTTCTGAGGAGTTAACAGCTACTGTGGGTGTCTCTGCATTGGAGAAAGAAGATACTGCTGCCTGTAGCAAAACCAGTCATATAAATTCATAGCCAAACTATATATCCCATGGCTGATAGACCCCTGTGGGTCTTAAAATTCTCCCTTTATTCTCCTCTAGTCCTTTTTCTACTCCAGTGAGCGATCAACCCTCGGACAGTGCTGCTCCCACAAGGCTTCTCCCTCCTGTTGCCATCACCTGCACCCTCAGCCGCTCAAGCTGCCGCTCCGGTGCTGCCCGGAGGCAAGACTAGCGGTGACTCCTACGGTAACGCGGAGCCGTCAACGGGCTTGAGGATGTTGGAGATGCTGTTCTTGTTTTAAAGACACAGGGGGCAGGGAGAGGCGTCTCCTGGCCAAGGCTCCCCACTTCCTGCGCACCTCGGCAGCCCCGTTTCGGAGCTCGGGGCTCTCCCTCGCTGCCGAGCGCGGTGGGGCATACCCGGCTCCGCGGGCAGGACGGCCGGACCCCGGGGAAGGGCTGGCGCCCAGCTCGAAGCAGCCCCGGGCTGGGCCGGGCCGGGCTGTGCTGTGCCAGGCCGGGCTGTGCCATGCTGTGCTGTGCCATGCTGTGCTGTGCCGTGCCATGCTGGGCTGTGCTGTGTCGTGCTGGGCTGTGCTGTGCCGTGCTGGGCTGTGCTGTGCCGTGCCGGGCTGGGCTGTGCCATGCCGTGCTATGCTGCGCTGTGCCGGGCCGGGCTGGGCCGTGCCGGGCTGGGCGGTGGCGCGGCCGGGGCCGCCCCAGGGAGGCCGGCGGGGCGGGGCCGGACGGGGCAGTGCCGAGCCGATCCGATCCGAGCCGCGATGGAGGGAGGCGAGGCGGCGAGCCTTCTGGGGGAGCGCAGCCCAGGGCAGCTGGCCGAGTTCAAGACGTACCGGCGGCGGTGGTTCCTGCTGGCCGCCGTGTGCCTGCTGAACTGCTCCAACGCCATGGTGAGTGCGGCGGCGGCGGCACCACCTGCGCCGGGTCCCGCTGCCCCCGCGCCGGGTCCCGCTGCCCCCGCGCCGGGAGCCGCTCCCGCGGCGCCGCTGGAGCCCACGGGGGCGGCTGGGGCGGGAGGGCGGCGGGGCGCTCCTCCGGAGGGGGAGTGGGTGGTGGGGTAGGGGGCGGCCGCCCCGGCAGCCCCGGCGTGCCCCGAGCGCAGGCGGAGGCAGCGCGCACAGCCCTCCCTCCCGCCCGCCTGTGCAGGGGCTCTGCAGAGCAGCTCTGGCTTCTGCCGATGCTGCGGAGGGAGGACGGGCTGATATGGCTTTCCAGAGCCGAAACCACCTCCTGTTTCTTCCTAGAAGCAGCCAGGCAATCCTCAGGGCTCTGCCCCAGTGCCCTGTCTCAGATCCACCCCCTCATCCTCGGAGCACCGGGACTCGGTCGTACCCCCACAGCTCAGAGAAGCCTCAGCCTAGCCGTGCCGTAGGGACCGAATAAGTGGTTTTCCTTTTGAACTTTGTTTCCCTGGTTGCGACCTCGGCCTGCACGCTTCCCTTTCTGACCGGTGGGATCCGGGACACGGAGGGGTGGTGACAGGGGAAGGGCAGGATGGGGCGGGAGGATGTGTGTGATCTCCAAGAGCATAGCAG
The DNA here is from genome assembly GCF_003984885.1 of Neopelma chrysocephalum. Taxonomy (NCBI): domain Eukaryota; kingdom Metazoa; phylum Chordata; class Aves; order Passeriformes; family Pipridae; genus Neopelma; species Neopelma chrysocephalum. Next base: position 1,769,485 of record NW_020925465.1, read on the forward strand.
GAAGTACCGCAGCGTCAAGTCAGACTGGGATGAAGCAAAGTGTGTCCTGGAGCACAGCAAAAGTTGTTGCCGAATCCACTTCGTAGGCCATGGGGAGACAGAGAAAGTGTTCAGCGTCTGTGAGCGTCACATGTTTCAAGCCTAAGAATAGCAGAGCAGTGTTGAAACGCCGTGGGAGAGAAGCACGAGTTAGCTCGGCCTCATTGCTGGCCTGGGACAGCAGATTTATCTGGTCACGAAAAGGAGCAACTAGGTTTACTTTCAGGGTCTGTTGCACAAACAGAACACTATAGGAGTGATTCTTCACTAAACAGAGGGTTATGTGAACTTACTGCCTACTCTTACTGCCTTATTCTGAAAGACCAGGAAAAAATGGGATGCCTGATCCCATGCCACCTGTTGAACAGATTTAAATTAAGTTCAGTAATTACTGAGATAAACTCATAAACTTAGCAAGGCTTACTACACAAGATAGAAGCCCAGAAGCTCATCAAGTCACTGAGGACATTGTTGATAATTATCAGATTGATGTAGAATTATTCATGTGCTTGAGGATTACCACGCTGTGAATGCAGACTGTCTGGCAGACAGGATCAGTTGCTGTAACCTGCAAACATTTAAGTGCTGGAAGGAAGATTAGGTATTCCATGATGCAAGAGTACTGGAGTAGAGAAATGGAAAACCATAGTGAGAATTTGGCTCTATATGGGGAAAAAAAAAGAAAATGCACCTTCTCAACAGAAAATCAGTGCATCCTTTAAGAGTGTAAAAAAAAAGTGCCTTGCAGAAAAGCTCGACTGCTTGCTTGCAGTTACATTGGCACAGCAGAAGAACATTATGTGGCAAAAAAATCCCCCACCCTGCTAAAAGTGGACAGTGACAGCATGGGGTGGAGGAAGCTGTACAAAGCCTTTTCAGGATGTCTTGTCAGATTCTGACTTTGCTGAAACCTAACACTGAAACAAACTGGAGGGTTACTTAAAATGGTCCTTTCAGTGCATGTGCAAGTGTAACTGTGTCTTGAGTCATGTTGCTGAAAACTTTGTAGCCCTGAGAGATTGACCTGTTGTCTGTTTCCTTGTTCTCTTGACAACTTCCTGACTATCTGCAGTATTATTTTTCCACAGTATGAAATTAGACCGGAACTTTATCACTTCAAAACTGGGTGCCTAATCCTGGAGTGGAAATACTGTTTCTAAGCCATTGCAAAGGTCTGGAATGGCAAGTATGCTGATGTATAAAGTTGTAACCAAACATTTACCCATGCTGAAGTTTCTCTGAAATGTTTCTGATAAAAATCACATTAAAATGGAGGGAGTGGTTGAAAGTCCATGAAATCAAAGTGTTTGGTTGCTATTTAAAAGTTCCAGATGAAAAGATTAATTTACCAGTTCTGTGGTGTGAAAATTTGCCATGCAAGTTAAGATGCGTCCTTGATTCCTGTGCAAATGTTGCATGCAGCACTTTGTTCTCTGTAGTCCTGTGTCAGCCTATCTACAAATGCATATGATGAGAACATACAACTTTTGAATTGTCTGACTTGGGCCTCATTTTCTGGACCAAGCTTCCAGGATGATGCCTTGTATTTGCCACTCTTGCACATACACAGGCAGTTTTCTATTAGTGGCCTTCAGTGTCACTAAAAATGGCAGTCAGGAGACAGTCCTGAGAGGGGGTCCCTGTCAGTGGCAGGAAGACATGGTAGAAGCAACTTAACTGCAGGAAAGGATGCTTGGTCATGCAGGAAGGGCAGGCTGAGAAAGGAGCATTTCTTAGTTCGATCTGGTTTAGGGTATGATTGAGCAAAACCAGGACAGACCGTCTGGTGACGAAAGGGGTGCTCTTTCCTATATCCCTCTGCTCTACATCACTGCGTGCAATTCCTTCATTAACCAGAGCACAGTGGGGTTAATATTGTAATAGAGGCTTTTACACCAATAATAAATAGCCCCTTACTTGTACCTCTATCACTGACCTGAGGTTGAAAGCCTTTGTCTCTCCTTGCTGTACAAGGCGGGTACTGCCTTAGCAGGATTTGGTTCTCATTTCCTAAATACAGCTATTCTGTGAATTCCTTGCTGACAGTGTAGTGTAAGAAACAAACCCCCACCCTGTCTTAAGAAGGCCATAAACACCATAGACATCAGCATAATTCATTGCTACCTAAAGTCCTGGGCAGAGAGGATGTTCTAGCCACAGCTAAGCTTAGATGATTTATCCCCAGCTGTCTCTTGCAGCTGGTGAGGTGTGACATAACTCTGCCTGAGGTTTCTCCCCAGGTTTGTTCTGCCAAACTGATGCTGTGGTTTTAAGCGTGGGTTTTTTCATCCAAAGACTTAATGTTTAAGGGTATTCATGGTGTGCTCACAGCTGCCATAGTGGTAAACTGCTGAAGCAAATGCCTCATTCCTTCTTGCCTCCTTCCTGTGAAGCCAAACAGGTTGGAAATTTACGTTTCAGGGGAGGAACTTTTTCTTGTTTTCTCACACTGGGGACACAGAAAAATACAGAAGAATGAAACCAGGTGCGTTTACTGTTCTCTTCTGTGCTTGTCAGCTGGAGCAAGCTGGGGAGGAGCAGTGACTTGAAGCTGGCTCATGCTTGGCCAAGTGGTTCCTGACTCACCAGCTGAAGGACTTAACAACACCTCTTAGTGTACTTGGGAGAGGAAGGAGAGCTGCATAAGTGGAGACTGGCGTGCTCCAGGGCAGGGTGCACACGCTCCTTACCCGCACCACTCTGCTCCAGCAGTGCCCCTGTAGATACGCATGCACACAGAGCTGCTGCCCCTGGCAGCCTCTGTCCTGACTTCCTAGGCTCCTGTGTCAGCTCCTGTGCCTTCGTCTGAGGCCAGGGGCTGTTTGCTTCCAGACTGCATGGCCCTTTTAACCTTGAAGATGAGGACTGTGATGTAAGGGCTTTGTAGCCTGGTCTCAGAGGGTGAGGGGGCAGCCTCCGTGCCGCAGAAAGACATCCTGCATCGCCCTGTAATCAGTGTCCAGGTGCATGAGAGAAAGCATGCTGGGACTGGGAGAACTGCCGTAGGCAAAGCTGGGGTCTGTTGGCTGCCTTGGAATTTATGGAGGGAAACTGGGTCCTGTGGGTGAAATAGTTCCTGGAGAGTCTGTGTGGGTGTGGAAACAGTGAGGGCAATATGGTGGAAGAACTGAACCAGGAGAAGATGGAGGTGGAAGGGGAATGAAAGCAGGAGGAAAATGAGAGGGTTTGGGCTGATTCTGGGAGAAAGAGGGCTGAATCCATGTTTAAAAATCAGTTAAGGGTTTAAGAGGGTATCAGAAAATGTAACAGAAAACCAGGAATGGAATCAGGGTGAGAACAGCTGTAACTTGTTCTTGGTTACAGGAATGCCCATGAAGGCTTGCAATTGTTTGTTTCAGCTGTAAGGGACCTTAAAAATCATCTTGTTCCAACCTTCCTGCCATGGGCAGGGACATCTTCCACTAGACCAGGTTGCTCAGAACCCCATTCAGGCCTGGTCTTGAACAACTCCAGAGTCCACAACCTCGCCAGGCAACCTGTGCCAGTGCCTCACCAATCTTACTGTAAATTTCCTAATCTCTAATCTAAATCTACCCTTTTTCAGTTTAAGGCCATTCCCCTTTGTTCTACCACTATGTGGCAGAAAGTTCCTCTCCATCTTTCTTGTCAGCCCACTTTAAAGGACATTAAACCTCAGTTAATGGAGAAGGGACCAGGCAGTCCCTGGGAGGTGCTGGAGGATTAAATGCAAAAGCTAGAAGAAGAAGCTTAAAGCAAAGGGAGGGAGAGCTGAAAGTGGAGCCAGGACCCCTCCAACATCCATACCAATCACCTGGTTTGACTGTCAGTGCCCTAGCTTTCCCTGGTTGTCCTACACTGTTAAAGAAAGTGTGGAGGGCCCCCCCTGTAATTAGGGATGTAAGTAGACTCTGGGTGGAAAACATTTCTGTCCTTTTCATCTGGTGATGGGGCATGGCTCCCCAGTCAGCCAGCTGTGTACCAGTGGGAGCTGCATCTGCACTCCGTTGCAAACCAGAACAGGCTTGCAGGTCTTCAGGGGACCTTCTGTCCACTTCCTCAGCTGCTGTGCCTGCTGTGCAGAGCACAAGTTTTTACAGCAAAGAATGTGTGCTGAGGTAGGACTCCAGCCCACACTAGCATGCACTGAAGCTTTTGCTGTCCCTAAACCCAGAAATCACAGTGAGATGAATCTGACTCTAAGGCTTGAGCTCGGGAGAGGAGTGTGGGAACTTCAATTCGTGTATTTGGAGAAGAAATGGTGTATGCTATTACAGCAGCTATTCCAACATCCTGCTAGATGCATATCTGAAAGGAGGGAATGGTCCATACGAAATGCTGAAGGAGCAAATACTATTCTCTACAACACGAGTGGACATTACCAATGACACTGGACTATACTACAGGAGAAGCTTCATTTGAGAACAACTAATGCAAAATCTGTGAGGTAATGCTGGGAAATGAGTTTTGCCAAGTATTAAGAGATTGGGCTCACCCACTCATTGTAGCTGTTTGGTCTTCAAAGGAAAGAGTCCCTGTGCTTTATTAGCTCTGCATGGGCTTTTGTATAAATCCCTTGACCTAACATGCCATGGCCCAAAATGTGAACTGCTGCTGACCTCCAACATCATCTGTTCCAACTTTTGCCAAGTTGGGAATTTTGTCAAAGTGTGATGAAAGGTTCTGGTTAATTGTAGCCCTGGCAGGGCTCTGAAGGCACATGAGCTATAGTAGGTGAGTGAAAATTGCTTGTCACCATCGCAAACAGGAACTGACATTGTGACATCTGTTGAGCTGCCTCCAGAGAAGCAGATGAGGACACGGACAAAGCAGCGCAGCACGTAACACAGGCTCCTCTTGATGCCTTCTGCACCTCACACCGAGGCTCTAGTTCTGTGTGGCCTCTCAGGCAATGGAGCTGAGTGCAGCTTGACCAGACCACAGGGGTGTATTTCCATAGGGATATCTGTCTCTCTGTTTCTTTTTCCTTTGCCTGTCCCAGAAGCAACCAGATTTTGGGAGCTGACATCCTATGACCTCTCATGTTCTCTCTCCTCCTGCATCTGTCCCTGTGACCTGGAGTCAGGAGTTGGACTCAATGGTCCTTGTGGGTCCCTCCCAGCTCAGAATATCTGTCATTCTGTGATTCTGTGGCTTTGGTGGGCCAAGGCTGAGTTAAGACAATGGCCCTTGGAGAGTGAAGGATAGTGGAACCTCCCTTTGCCTGTATTATGCATCTTTAGATGTTACAGGACTTTGACCTCACCAAGAAAGAACTGCATCTTCTTTTCCTGTTCTGCCTGAGGGGACTTGAATCAGGGCAATCTCTGTGTAAGTACCAGCCTTGGCAGTGCAGAGTTTCAGAGAAACATGTAGGATAAGGGCTCCTAGCAGAAGAGCTTACTAACTACTGTGGATGAAATTATCACAGCTGGGAAAACCAAAAGCAGGAGGTGGCATACTCACTCACTATTTCCCTGTGTTGGCAAAACCTCACTCCACAGTGCCATCTCTTTGTTGCAGGGGCATTTGGTGGCCTCTTTGACTGTAGTAACACCATGAGCTCCATTGCCCAGTTCTGAATTTCTCTGTTAGAGCAACACATGGTAAACAACGAAACATACTTTCTCTCTCCAGACCCTTGAGGAAACCCACTTCCTATTTTGAGGTACAGTCTCAGGCTTGGACAGGTGGCAACTTTCCAGGTTCTGTGCTCTCACACACAGAACTGGAGTTCTTGTTCAGGATAGGAGTGCAGCGCAGCCCGTGTGCTTGGTTTGCAGCAAGGAATGGTTTTACTAGGTCTAATGGAAATGCGTCAGAATACTTAATCCCAGCTTGCGTAGACACATACGTTGTACACAAAATGCTGTGCTCTGACTTGTGCCATGACTCTCCTAATGATGTCATGCATGGGTGAGCGTCTTGTGTAGAGGAACAGGAGGGGTGCAAATTTACCTGAAGCTGGTTTACAAAATGTATCATCTCTTTAATTACACTGTTTCCTGGTACAGAGTTCCATCATCACCACCCCCATCTGGAAGGCATGAGGAACTGAGAACTGCTATTGCTGGAAATACACAGCTGGGATTTGTTTAGCAGCAGTTTAGCATCCCATAATCAAACTAATGCTCATGCCTTAGTGATGCTTGTAACATCTAAACAGTTACATTAGCATTAAATATTTAAATTCCTATCCCAGTCTGATGAAAGTCTGAGAAGTGATCTGGAATACCCTCCGTGTTGTCTAAGAGTACAGTTTCCTTCAGCACCCAGCATCTTCATCCACCTGACTGAAGAAGCTGAGCAAATACCAAATCCATCCCCTGCCAGACCTGCTCAACAGTGATTTGCACGTGGCTGTTCTCACACAGTGACACTAGGAAGAACAAAAGTCCATCTCCCCTTCTGCTCCTGTCTAATCTGGTCCCTAGTGTGTAAGAAAAGTACTAGAACACTGGAAATAACAAGTAGAGTGTAGGGACACACCTTCCTCTGAGGTTACCTGAGCCCTTTTTCAGTTACACATTAATGCTGCAGATTATCCTGTCTGCAGGATGCAGACTGGGAAGAGAAGCTTGTGATGGCGGGGAGGAGTACCTGGAAAGCAACAGTGGCTGGAATTCTTTTGTAGAAAGCTATAGCTGGAGTTTTTATTCACTTTTCTGCAAACTTTATAATCTTGAGTATTCAGCAGCAGCAAGATCATCTTCTAGCACCAGAGTAGCTTAACATCTGCATTATTGAAACCTGTTCTCAGGTTAGGCCAATCTTTTTGAAAAGCACCATGAGGCATCTTTGCAAAATATCTACAGAAACATCCTTAAATTTGGGGTTAAATTTCTTTTGTGTGGGCACGATCTCAGGACCTGATTTGAGGATCAAGTAGGTCTTGTCATTCTTATAAGATACCAGAAGCAGACAGGAACTGTGAAACTAGTGCCTGAAAAAAGGTTTAGAAAAATATAGATAGTTATCAAAGTACTACTTTTGTGTGTACCTTCCATTTTACATGTCTTGATACATTGAATAATGCAAATTTCTAGGCCCTTTTTTATCAGTTGAGTGTATAGTGGAAAGCATGGAATAATGTATCTCTCTTGGCTGACACATAACAAAGTTGTTCTTGCAAGATGTCTGGGAGTTACCAGCGGAACTGTAAATAGCAGTCTGAGTTTAAGAGGCTCTTAGTTGCAGAGAGGAGGCAGCAGCCTCTATTTTGTTTATGCTAGTATAGAAGCATTGCTTGTGTTTTACATCAGGTAAGTGCATGCATCGGGGCCAACATGTTGGACATAGTGACAGAAAAAGGTACTGACCTCTACTTTTGGCAGCCTCCAGCATCAGGTCCAGGGGATTGGGGATGAGGCAGTGAAATGGATGGGGTGCTCTGGGCCGAGTAACTGCAGACACTGGAGGTTTGAATTTTTATTAACGGCCTTAAAATCCTAATTTCAGGGAGAGACTAAGATAGTGAGCCTCCTCGCAACTCAGTTTGAGGAGATGCTGAATTTCTGTTCTGGAGGTTTTCGTGCTTACGCGTGTTTGGTCTCTACTCTGCAGCTATGGCTGACATTTGCTCCTGTGGCTGATAAGACAGCTGCCTACTTCCACATTTCCCTGGAGACGGTCAACTGGCTCTCAATAGTGTACCTCCTCATCTCCATCCCGTTTGGTCTGGTGGCAACGTGGGTTCTTGACAGCGTGGGGCTCCGGTGTGCTGTGAGTTGAAGTGTTCTGTTTCCCTGAGGAAGTTTCACCTAGAGGCAGCAGATGCAGAAAGCACTAACATGCATGCTTTAGATGGGAGCCTTGCCAAATGCTACAGAGGATGAGCATGTTGAAAGCTCTTCTGTTTCAGTAACAGCTGTCACATCACCTCTGAGGTGAAGAACAGTGGGAAAAGTCAGAATAAGGTTGCACCCCTACTTTCCTTTAGTTTTTGTTGTCTTAGCCCACTGACAGGGATAGATGCTGTGAGCTGACTCTGTGAAGACAGAGCTGTAATTGGGTAGGATTTGCTGTGGAAAAGTGTTAGCATAGCTATTTCATTTGCAGGATGAGTTTAAGGAGCAGCAGGGCAGGATGCACGCAAGAGACCTCTGTCAGCTCAGAGCTTGGTCTCTGCTAAGCCAGCTTGGGATCTCTACACAGTCTTCCCAAAACTGTGTTGTGAAATGTGGCACTGAAACACTAGCATGCTAGTGGTATAGAAGAGCATTTGCAGGATCCATATGCTGGATGATTCATTGCCATGATCTTTAGATTGTCACAGAAATATATGGGTGATGGCACAAACTTGCCAATAGGGTGTAATTAGTGAACTTCATTTCTCATCCATTCCATGCCAGTGTCTGCTCTCTTGCATAAGCTACACTGTGGTGTAGTTCTCATACAGGGCCAAGACAACCACATTGCTCCCTAAGGAGACAGGTTGGATCAGGACCATCTTGCAGTGGCCCAAGGAGGTGGGGATGATCTGCAGGCACTTATTAATAACACCCAGTGTCTTCTGTGGTTCATATGAGACCCTGCTCATGCTAATCTATTTTATTAAGTTCTGCCCTTCAAGCTTCAGCACACAAACCCTGTTTCTGCTTGCTGCAGGTGATCCTGAGTGCATGGCTGAACATGATGGGTAGCATCATCCGGATGTTCAGCGTTCTGAAGTTCCTGAGCTTGGGTTCCCGGAGTTACTGGTACCTGTTTGTTGGGCAATGCCTCTGTGCACTGGCTCAGCCTCTTATCATCTTTTCACCAACAAAGCTGGCAGCACTGTGGTTTCCAGACCACCAGAGAGCGACAGCAAATATGATTGCATCAATGGGTAAGTGATAGCTTCAAAGCAGTATTGCTGCCTCCCAGAACTTGCTAGCATTTGTTTGCTTTTCAGGGGTAGCAGGCAGAGGAAATCCTCTGTACTGCAGCCATTTGCCCTTGCAAATGCAGCTCCACCCAAGACTCTTGTGGCCACGTGCAACAAAACACGGGAGCAAGAAGTGGGTCTAAGCCACATCTAGGTGCTATGTTCAGAGCAAGCCACCCAGGCTTCTAGCCTTCTTCCTCTCTGCCATGAAGAGGTTATCATCTTTGCCTAAACATCATAGAGGTTGGGGACAGCCCGTAATGTTACTAAGTACGAAGTCTTCAATGGCCTTAATTTTGCAGCTTCTTAGGAAGGTGTCCAAATTGCATATGGTACCAATGGTCACAGCTGCCTAATTCTGTAACTGGATAGAGCTGGGACTGCTGTGGCAGTGTTGTCCACCTGTTCGTCCAGTAGCAAGACTGAGCATGTACTCCTAGTTGGTGTGTATGCATACACAGATAAAATACTCTCAGCTGGCCACACAAACATGTTGGGGATGCTAAATGGTGGGACTACCCACACAGAAACCACACCTGCCTTGCTAAGTGCCTGGAAGGTGGGAAACTGGAGGAGAGGCACCAGATAAGCTTGCTCTAATCTCGTTCCTCTCTTGGCTCCTTTGGGCCCAGATAGAGACAGGATACTGCACTTGACAGACCTGTTTCCTCCCTTCATGTGACTTTTTACCCAGCAGCCAAAGAAATCTCTTCCTCTTTTCTCCAAGGACCTGAGGAATGCTTCAGAAACTGGGCTGGCTCGCTGGCTCCAGCTGGGAAATCTCACACTACCTACATGTGTGTGGGAGCCCCGTATGTCCTTCTGTCAAAACAGCCAACAGCTGCTTTCCCTCCCCATTGTGTTGGAGTTGTGAAAAGGGGTAGGCATGGGCAAAAGGGCAGTACAGAAGCGCCTCTGTACAGCTTTCTGCAAGCCTAGAGCGTGGGCTGTCTTATTTAGCAAGAATGGATTTATGGTGTCAGAACAAATAAAATCTTTTTGCGCTGCCCTTCCTAGAATAGGGTGGACTTAATGACTCACCTTGTTTCCCAGTGCTGAGACAGAACTTCACCTTCCCTGCTGGAGAAGAAGCTCTTTTGTCAGTGTGGCACCATACAATACCACCAAGGACCACTGGGCACTCAGTGCTTTATAGCCCTGAAGAACCCCAGCCTGCAGACAACTTGCTCTTTTTAAGTAAGAGAGCAGACAGAGCAGCCACAGTGCATTTCTTTCACATAGCTCCTTAGTCTTTTCAGGACCAAATGGATCTAACTATGGTAAGAATAAAACTGAAGAGCAAGAAACCATAGATTCCTAAAACCTGAAACCGTTCAGTCTCTGCCACGTTGGGACATCAGAGTGTGGACAGAATGGGCTGTGATTATTGTCTGCAGCAACACCTGCAGATTGCTGTACAGAGGGCTTCTATTTATAATGCCTGATTACACCCATAATGTCTGCTGCACAAAATCAGGATTTCATTTCAAGAAAATTTAAATATTGCCTAGAACGAGGACCTACCACAGCCCCAGTCATTTGTTCCAGTGGTTAATTACATCACTGGCAAATGTCAGCCTGTTACATCTCATCTCGATGCTCCTTATCCCCCAGCTATTCAGTCTTGTTGCACCTGTTTGTCAGGTAGTTATGGACAGAATCACCTCTTCTCTCTTTTGTCTAGGAAAAAGTAACTTTACAGCCACATTTCCCTTTGCTTCTTCCCACTTGTCTCCATGTCTTCCTGTTGGTCACTTGAGCTTTATCTCTCATCTCACTCCAAATTATCAATACCCATTTCCTGTGTAATTGCCAGAGCAGCACTCAGCACTCCAGTATGGTTGGTATCAGTGCTGCACACAGAAACTGGCCCTACAGCCTCTTGCTATTAGTGGGTAGGCTTCCCCAGGCTTTTGTGACAAATATGGACCTTGCACCCAGGATTCTGCTGAGCAGCTGAAATCACTATGACTCAGCTGTCAGAGTGATTAATGACTCGGCTCTGGAGTGTTTATTGTATTCTGGTCCTACCCATCACTTCTAGAGACTTACTCACAGAGAAGCAGTGCCAGATCTCCTGTGAACACCATGAGAAATTCTCCTGTGTCAAAAGTAGACAGTCTTGTCTGATTCCACTGAAGTGACCCCTGCTTCATCCATAGGATTCTTCATTTACTGTGGTCTGCACCCTGAGGAGTTTCAGTGCATCAGCATCACTGACCACAAAACACATAGCTCCATTGCAGAGTACTGCAAGCTAATCCACCAGGACTCTTGGACCATAATGTGCAGTTGATTAACTGCAGTGATCTCCTTTGCATTTATAGAAGGTTTAGGCTCATAAAATTTCTCTTCCCAGGAAAAGAAGGCAGCTGAAACCATGTAATTACTCAAGTAGTCTCAGTCCTTTAAAATTTAGCCTAATGCTCACATTTCCAACCCTCAGCCATACCTTCTGGAACTGCTTCAACATGCCTATAGTTCATGAAAACATCTGACTAGTTTGCAGGCTACAACCTGCAAATGTTCTCGACAATGCCCAGTTGCATTTTACCCCAACAGAGAAAATTTAATCCATCTCCTTGGAAACTGTTGCTTAATTGTGTCCATGTACTTAGAAGCAGGTAACATTTCACCAGCATCATAAGCTAGTACTTTCTCAAGTACAAAGCAGAAAGACTACAGCTGTTGTGTGCTATAGCACTATTAATGATACCTCAGCAGAACTGTGGAACAGACAAAGTTGGAAGGCACCTCTTGGGATCATCTCATCCAATACCCTGCTCAGTCAGGCCTGGCTAGACCAGGTTGCCCAGGTTTATCTCTATTCAGGGTTTTGACTGTCTGCAAGAATGAAGGTATTGCAGCTTATCTGATTCCTTCAATGTTAGAAGGGCATGGACATATTAGTGTAAGTGCTTTTAAGAGCCACTAAGACAGTTAAGGGAATGGAGCATCTGTGATGCCAGCCGAGGCTGAGCGAGCTGCGACTGTTTACCCTCCAGAAGCCTCAGGGGGTTCTTACACACGATGGTGTATTCCCTCTAATGGCATGGGGTAACAAAGAATGGAAAACATCTCTGTTTGTAACTCCTGCCATCTAACACCAGGACAGATGACATGGATTCATCCACCTTAATTTTGTCCCTTCAGCTTGACATTTACTGAGGCAGGCTTCTGAGGGTGAGTACATCGTAATTTACAGATGAAAAACAGTCTAGAGGGGTTGGGAGTTGTAGGGAAATGGTTTTATAGGATGGGCTTCATGGGGGTGAGAGAATAGATGTGGCAACAGTAAGACCAAGCAGTCAGCTTCTTCGAATGTTCCCCTACTAGTTTCTCCCTGTATATACCTTGTTCTGTCCTTATTACTCTGCTGCACACTGCAGCTCTGGTGCTGGCAGGCAATAGGGGCAGACACATAATTCTGACTACCTGCATGAAAATCATATGTCTCTCTTTTATTTCCTTCCAGCCAATCCATTGGGCATTCTTATAGCAAACTTGTTGTCACCTGCACTAGTTCCTGAAGGAAAGCACATTCCATTGATGGTAAATGAAATCTGCTTTTATCAGTTTTAACTGGGCTAATTTGAGTCCAGCTGATTTATTTGTCTGGGGGCACTGGAGCTGGAAAGACTGGTAACTTGTCTTGTCCTTATGTTGTGTAGCTGGGTGTTTATGCTGTCCCAGCAGTAACAGCCTGTGCCCTGGCAACACTGGGGATTCGTGAGAAGGTTCCTCCCACGCCTCCTTCAGCCAGCGCCACTAACTCCAACTCACAGCCGTTCTTCACGGGGCTCAAAATGGTAAGTGCTATAGCACAGAGAGTGCCATGTGGAGTCAGGGATACAGCCCTGCCAGACAGGAGTATGCTGAGGAATTTGCTTACAAAGCAGACTCAGAACGTCACTTCCCCAAACCTGCCATGGAAAGCCCCCTGAAGGACATCAGGATTCCTTCCTTCCTCAGGGAGAGGAAGGTGCTCACAGCAAGGCTGCAAGAGATGCTATCTGAGCATTCAGCTGTGGGCTGGCTGTCATTCAGATACCTCACACAGGCACACCTGGGCTCACCCAAGAGGACCACACAACTTGAGCTCTCTGAACATATGTGGTAAGGGGTAGGACAGCACATGGCAACACGAAGGAAGAATTTGGGCACTGAAGAGATCTTTCCTCCCTACATGGTCCCCATTTTAACTTGTCCTCTGGCTGAACTGACAGGACAGAGCCATACTTCGTCAGTAATCACAGGGTTGCCCTGTCAGCGTTTTCACCTGCTCACCCTCAAGTCTACTGTCAGAGCCAGGCCCTTTCCCCCCCTCCACTTATTTACATTAACTTCTTTTTTTAGCTCCTGAGAAACAAGCCATACATCATCCTGGCAGTGTGCTTTGGAGGAGGAATTGGGATGTTCACCTGCTTTTCAGCCCTGCTAGAACAGATCCTTTGTGAAAAGGGGTATTCAAATGTGAGTCTTCCTCCTTTCCTCCCCATTGTCCAAATCATGTATGATACAATCAAATTGATTTTCCCTGATAAGGAATTCAGAGCAAAATTAAGACAATTGAATATGCTGCAGTCTCGTATCTTATTTGTTCATATTATCTAATATAGATTAAGCAGTACATTAATCCAGAGCACAGCCAAATGAAAACTCTTTTAGGAAAAAAGAATATTGCGATTTTCCTAAGCCCCTCCAGAGCATTGATGTCTGTGCAGCCTTCTGTCACCTATCCCAGAGTAGAATGGAGCCCAGGCAGGCCCTAAAGTGAAGCTGAAGGCAAGCAGCTTTTCCTCTTCGCACAGACTTACATGAAGCCAGGGCAGCAGAGGAAGTCCCAGGTACTGTGACAGCTGTTTCCCCATCCTTGCTATGACACTGCCCAGGTGCTGCTTTTACAGTTCAGCACATTGTGTGCACAGCTGGCTCCTCCTGCTCTCTCCCTGTAATAGCAGGAGGACGTCCCAGTTCACGTATCTCCCCTCAGCGGGCTGCACTTCAGTCCTGCTGCTTGTATCGCTGTGGAGGTCCTCTTAAAACACCTCTCCAGATGTCATGTATGCACATTTACATGTCTGGTCTTTGTCCACCCCCTCTTCAGCCCCCAGGTTTAATATCTGGCTCAGGGCTCCATAGCCAGTTCGTGTTTGCAAACACCAGTGGCTTTTAACTGGAAACCCTTTAAACTTTTCAGCCTTGCTTTCTGTCTGTCATGATGGTTTTGTCTTGTCCCACCCCTTTAGCCCACAGAAACCATTCCATGTACCCTTTCCTTCCAGTCTGCCCCTGAGGCTCCCAAAAATGTTTACTGAAATTTGTTGAAAGCTGCTCTGCATTTGAATTCTTATGGAGCTAAAGAAGTAGTGCAAGCAAAGGGTAATCACTCCAGGCAACAGAGCATGTACCCTATCCTAGCTACTGCTCACTGCCTCTCTAATTAGACTTTGACACAGCCAGGTGATGTGTCCCATCTAACATGTGTTGGGTGTACCAGTGCAGGTCCCTGGTAAGAAAAGAGCCAGGAGGATGATTACAAGCAGCAGCAGGTCCCACGGCAGCTGGACCTGTTAGCACCAGTGTGGACAAAGCACCTGATTGCCCCTGAAAGAGCCCAGTGGCTCCAGGCTGGAGGTTTTAATGCCAGGGAACTGCTGTTGCTCTGCACCCAGCCTCCCTTGACAAATGTGCAGAGACTGGTCATCACTTGGGAGTGCTGTCACCCTGCTGTCCCCACACACTGGTAAAAGCACCTGGCCCCTGTTACTTGCTACTCAACACCCTGTGAATGCCTCAACTACTGCAGCGGGCAAGGACGCTTTTCCTACCTCAGTAAGTGGTCCCCTGGCATTTGGCAAATGGGTCAGTGACATTAAAATCTCTTTCCTAACTGCTCTAGTTTCTCATTACTTATTCTTCTGCCCTCCAGGATTTTGCTGGCCTGAATGGTGCCCTGTTCACAGTGTGTGGTTTGTTGGGTGCTTTCCTACTAGGCATGTATGTTGACCGGACAAGGAAGTTCATAGAGTCCACCAAGATTTGTTTCTGCCTGAGTGCACTTGCCAGCATTGTGTTTGCAGTGGTGAGTTCTCCCTTGCACCATACCCCTGGGCTTATTTCTATTGCCGTCTGATAAATCATCAGCTTAAACCAAGGTCATTTGATGTCATAGTATATATTAAGCCATGTGTTACGCTTTGGAATTATCTCTCTGGGCTAGGAATGTTTTAAAGATAAACCCTTTACTGAGAATTTCACAGTCACTGTGGAGCCTGAAAGAGACTGATTCAGGATATAAATAAATTGGCATAGTTTTACTTCCCTACACTGGATCACTATGTTTGCTTCCTGACTCCCAAGACCATTTGTTCGGAAAGGAAATGGAACTGCTAAATATCCATCTTACAAAAATGAACAAGAATGCCCTGTTTTCCCAACATCTGCCTTTAGAAGTGTAACATTAGCAGAAAGGACCTAGTTATATGCCTAGTTCTTCAGTATTTCCTTGAGGAGGACAAGACAAAAGAGGCAAAAAAGCAGAACACTTGGATTCAGCCAGGAGAGGAATGCGGAAACTGGAGATTTTATGCCCAGGGGCTAGAATGCAAGTACTGCACTCAAGCATAACCACTGCCAGTGGGAGCTATCATATAGCAAGAATCTGATCATGACACACGGGACTCCTAGCACTGCAGAGGACCCAAAATGGTACAGCTTTCTGCTTTCCCTGTAGGCTTATGCTGTGCATTTCTCTTGTGTGTTGAAAAAATCAAGACTTTCAGTACAGCGTGATCCCACCTCCCCCTGCGCCAAGATCCCAGTGTTGGTAGCTCCATTTGGAAGAGACAGACAATTGCGATGTCAATGTAGGCCAAGATGCCTAAAGCAAGCCTTGCATTTCCCCCTTTAGTACTCTAGCATTTTTTCTGAGGATGATCTATATACAAGTCAGATTGCCTGGATTCAGATAAAGCACTGAGTAGGAAGGAGGTAGTGTTAGGAGCAACAAGCAAACCTTTCCCTCCTCCCCTTCCTTTCTTCAACTTCATCCCATACAGATGAACTGTTAGTTCAAAGTATTGGAACAAAAATAACCCATTCAAATCTGCTTCAAACTCAGATTTCAAACACAGTTTTTCTTGACTTTACCAGTTTAGCTGGGCCAGGCCTGCAGCTATGCCAGGACAGACACCTCGTGTTCCTCTGTGGGAATTTATTACATCATTAAGGAAGGAGGTACCGGCAATGTGGCTGCAAAGTACTTCATCTTTACCAGCATTGGTTGGACAAGGTCATGCTCTTTCCTCCAGAGTTAGGGACAAGGCTGTTCTAGACACTAAACTAATCTCCACATTTTGTAAATGTTTTGTGGTTTTTTGTTTGCTTTTTGGTTTGTGGTTTTTTGGGATATTTTTGTTTATGTTAAAAGCCCGGTTTTACAAACATGAGTCTGACTAATTTTCCTTATCACTGAGCTGCAGCAACCCAGTGAATTCTCACATGTAACAAAATGCAAACAGCACTTCCGAAAGGTTACTTTGCACTGGGAGGAAGGTGTGTGTTTCACTTGTGGCTAGAGGTATACTGAACACATTCCTGGTAAGTTACTATCCAGGATGTCAAGTTAAAGTAGTACAACCACACCAGTGCTTTTCCGGTAATTTTGCTGAATCCTCTCTCCCCTTGCTTCAATTCAACAAATAACTCTCCATTGTGTAGCCATTAGTTGACTCTAGAGACCTGGAGGTAAAAAATTGATTTCAGGAACAGATAGGGAAGGTAGTGGTGAGACAGTGAGGCCTTGGAGCTTCCTGCAGGTAATGGGTTCAGAGACTTTCTGTGCGACAGTGCTGACACTGAGACTTTGGTATTGTGTTTTTTGCCTGCAGGCTTCTCGGTTCAGACATCAGGCCATCATGTTGGCCATCAGCAGCTCACTCTTTGGTTTCTTCGGTTTTGCCATCTACCCCATTGCCATGGAGCTGGCTGTGGAGTGCTCCTACCCCGTGGGAGAGGGCACGTCTACAGGCCTGATTTTTGTTGCAAGGTAAGCAGGCAGCTTAAATCCAATTGACAGCTGAGCTTGGGTTCAAACACACACACACAGAGGTGTGGGTGCAGGTAGAGAAGAGAGCATGGACATCAGTGCTTGCCACCCTGCTGAACTCCTCTCTGGTGTCTGTGAACATGACCATGGCAAGAGAGGAGCTGGCTGGCTGACCCATAGAGCTGAAGAGCTGAATGTTTTAAAGCAAGGAGGACTACGTGGAAGTGGTGCAAGAAAAGCAAGAAAGAAGACGAAGGTCTCCCTTGCTTGGCACAAAGCGTGATTTAACCATGTCCAGCATCACCTACCTTTGGAGCACAAGGGAGCTGTGTGCCTGAGGGACACACCCCTTCCCACCACAGTACGGGCACTTGTCAGGTCTCAGTGCTCTGCTGAGGGAGATGTCCCAGGGCACCTGGTCACAACAGATGGGACAGTGACTCTTCTTCCTGTTACCAGTTTACCTGCCTAGGGCTGGCTCTGGAATTCAGCAGGAATGACTTGTTGGAGCTCTAATCAGTGATACAAATAACCTGGTGCCACCTGTTTGTGTCAGGTGGAGCTCCAGCAGCAAGAAACATCAGTGAGTGAGAGGCATTAGACACTGCCTTTGAAGGCTATTGTCTCTCACTGGTTGTGGACTTTGTTGCTGTTGCCAGCCAGCTATGAGTAAGGAGGAGGCTGAAGTCATAGCATGACTTTTTTCCATCCTCAGTCCTGGAGTGAGAGGTGTTTCCAAGTCTGTCCAGTGAATAAGCCTCAGCTCTTTGAGAGATGTAGTTCAACACCTGCTTGCCTTCAGAAGGAGTATATAGTGATTCTGTCACACTGGCCCTGTGTCTGGAGATGTGCAGAAAGGCTGACCTGGACACCCTGTGAGCCAGGGCCAGTTAACCAAGTGCCTGGGCTAGTGGAATCCAGCAGTAGCTTTCTCTGCTAGAAGGAACCTGCTCCAGAAAGAAGCCTCACTCCCTTCCGACTGGGGAAGCTGGGCTTGTCTGCAGCACTGATAAGTCAGGCAGGTGCCCTAACTGCATGTTGGCTTCTCCCCACAGCCAGGTTGAAGGTGTGATTTTGATGATTCTGCTACAAGCCCTCACTGTTCGTGTTTCTGAGGATCCCTCCTCCACCTGTGCCCTTGACCAGGATGGAGCCTTGGACTGGACAAGTAAGTACGTCCTTGGGAAATGATGCTGGACATTTGGTTGCATCCTGTGTAGCCCCCACCCTCCTCCAGGTCTCACTGTGAGGGACCCTGCAATGCTGATTCCTGCTATAGTGTATTTCCTACCCACCTTTCCAAATCTGATGGTCCACTCCTTTCTACCAAGGAGTTCCTGCTAAACCGAGCCTGCGAGATTGAAAACAGGAAACCTCTAAGGTGCCATGAATGCCACTGCTGGCTCTGGGTTAAAATTGCTCTTATGGTCACCCTGCAGAGACTGGAGCTTCACCAAGCTAGAAAGCAGCTCTTCTAAGAGGAAGGCACAGTCTATGCAGCACAACCTCTGCTGCTTTGCAGTGTGGGAGGCCAAGAATATAACTGCATTGACTGAAAGTGACCTCTCTTGCTTCTGCACAAACACCTGCCTGTGTTTGTAACATACCGGTACAGCTTTGTTCTGACTTACTCCAGATTTCCCTTGCTTTCCTAGCTGGTCAGAAAAAGAGACAGCAACTGAGATGAGAGCACAAATGTGTTTTCATTGCAGGCTAAACCCTGGCCTTGATCTCTCAGCTGGTTCATATTTATATAATATTGGCCCCAAGTCCTGGGGACACTGTAAACAAAGGCTGTTCATCATCTTTTAAATGTATCCTGCTTGGCTGAGCAGAAACTCCCCAGAACAAACTCCACTAGGTGTCAGAGATCAAGGCTTCATAACAGGCACCCATTCCTACTTATTTTGTGACCTGATACATACAGGAACATCTGTGGAGAAAGGCATGGAGGTGTGTGTTTGAGACACTGCTGGAATGAGAACTACTTTCAGGCCTTGTTCCATAGTCTTTTAGATATACTTTTTTTTTTCTTCAGAAAAGTTTCTTTTGACACAAATTTTTTTTAGATAAGAGTTTATGTTTATTGAACTTTTTCTACACTTGCTTTCAGATGATATAACAAGAAGCACTACCTTTGAGGACCTGTTCTCTTACAAGACTCAAGTGTTTCGATTCAGTCCTTTTTGTAATGTTTTTCACCACCCCACAACACACAAACGTGTACATTTACACAGAAACACACACTCCCACAAACACACTGTGTGCACTGGTGTAAGGACTCTAAACCTGTGGGGTCATGCAGGATTTGGAGTCCTAGAAACCTTCCACATTCCTCCTAGATACTCCTCCTATGCCAGTGTTAGGCAAAGCAAGGTTTGCCTGTTACCAGAGTGGTGTTGCCCCTTGTGGTCTGCACCCTGTGCTCAGGGGTGGGAGGCAGTCAGACAGACTGTGCAGTTTCTGGGAGCTGACCTCTAGAGTTCTGCACCCATGGGGAGTTGTGCATTCACTGCCTAAAAGTGTACCTTTCCTGCAGCTCCGGTACTGGTGCTGGCTGGCCTCTGCAGTGCTATGGCTTGTTGCTACGTCATCTTCTTCCACACGGACTACAAGCGGCTTCACGCTGAAACGATCAGTGGTGATTTGGTCAAGGCAGAAGATACAGCAACAGCAGATGTTCCTGAATCCTAAGTAGGCCAAAAAGGGGATGCCAAGGACCAAGGACTCGGATCTGTGGGCATGGACCAATGCTCATCTGGCACACTGGGATATGTGGGTCCTGTTGCACAATAAGCAAGACTAGAGCAAAGGGCACCTTTGCTGTGCACCCCTCAATCTTGCATTTATTTGGGGATCTGGGCTGAAAGAAATGCTGTCCTGACAGACAGGTCAAAGTGGGACTGGACAACTCTGCATGTAACTGACATTTTTATCTGACTTGATTCAAGCTAAAGAAATGTTGCAGAGGAGGGGAGCATCATATTTCAGCCATTTTTTGTTTCGTGTACATGGATCAAGGGTGAAGGTTTCAGAGGGATGGGAGCTGTGCCTACCACAAACCCAGTGGAGGACTTCTGTTTAAGGACTGTGGTTCTTGTGCAGCATAACAACTCTTCTACTCTGAGGTTCGATCTGATTGTGTCTCTTAGCTAAAAGGCAGGAGGAGCTAGAACATCCTTTCGTTTCAGCAGGGAAGTGAAAGTATGTGACCTATAATACAAGTCTGTTACAATGAGCCACTTTGTCTTCTCCTACAGACAGGAGAAGAAAAGCCTTGCCTGCAGTGGTGCCTGTAAAAGAAAATACCAGCAAGCAGCAGGAGTTAAATATGGCAACATTCCTCACCCATCTGGTCCCCTGCCAGATGCTGAGACATTCAGGTTAAGCTTGTTTCACTTGGGCTTCTGTTTCTCCTCCTCTCCTGCAATTTCAGTGGTTCAAGTTTTCCACAAGAAGACAAACCTACCTGCTGGTGCAATATTAGGGTAGTGTGATGCTCTCCTATGGAGGAAAACTGAGAGGGCAGCTCACTGTTTGGGCAGTGACACAGCAGGGCCTGCTGTGGTGAAAACTGGCAGAAGAACTGGCAAAGGTGACCTCTTAGAGAGTGCAGGGACTTGTCATAAGTTTCTACAGGTATTAGGGGCTCTGGAGGGAAGACCAAGCAAGAAACAACATCAACAAACACCTTCCAGTTCTCTCTGCAACTGACAAGTGTTTGTCAGTGTTATAAGAGATGGGGAGTAACACAAAAGATCCCATTTGGAGTTCAATTGCACTAGCAATTACTATGGGTAAAACTGAATTTTTCATTTTACAGTACTTCCACTGCAGTCTGGTGTCCTGTTTTGGTGTTCAGGTCTACGTTTACAACCTGAGAAATTTTTTCCTTATAACATTTAGATGGTAAAAAAATTTAGATAGTTGGGATTTCATAGTGCTTCATACCATGCACATTGCGAGGGAATCTCAGTACTTGCTGATTAAGGGATCTTGATGCAGATTGGATCTGTGACTAGCTTTGTTTGGTCCAGCTAAAGGATGATCCCAGTGCCAAGGATGCACTTTTCCTGAGAAGCACTGTACAAAGGAGATGTCTCAGTGCCTGAATTCTCTTCCCCATTAGAAACTGGAAAGCTCTCCCTTTGTAAAACACCCATCTGCAATCTGCATCCTCCTAGGGAGCCTGCTCCTTCCTACAGCTCCAGCCTTGATCTCACCAGTAAGCACTGATGTGTTTCAAAAGGAGAAGGAAGGAATTCTGAAACCGAAGTGAAACAAAGTTGTTTAAACCTCTCAGAGGAATGTGATTAGCTGTCTTTTGCAAAACTAGCTGCAGTCCTGCAACTAACACGCCAAACAGATTAACACCAAATTTACCTGCCACTTCTGAGTTCTACTCTACTGGGAAGCAAGAAGCACTTGGTACTTTATAATTTTATATATTTACAAATGTTTATGTTTTTTAATAAAGGGTGGTTTAAGAAAAGATTAACCTCTTCTCACTGTATCAATCCCTAAAAAGTATGTTATAGATGCAAGGGTGCATCAGATCTGTTATGCAGCACAAGCTAAAGGCCTCTGTATTTGCCAGATGTGTAATAACTTGCGCTCAAACTGACGATGTGTGAGGATCTTCAAAATGACAGTGTGAAATTAGCTCCATTTTGAATGATAGGTTAAAGGAGTAAGGAAATACTCCTAGCAAATATCTCCAAAACCTATTGCCCTGGGCAGAGAGTCTTTGCACCAGCTAAGACACTTACCTTTATCAAAGCATATAAAAGAGATTTGAAAGGAGAGATTTTTCTCTCTACTAATCAGACATCAGACATTCAGGTGTGTGAGGCTATTTCAGAATTCCTAATGTACACTGGAGCAGGCTGCTCCTTTGCTATATGGTCTGTCATACCCTGACAGCATGCCATAAAGGCATTGTGGCACTGCTAACAGTGAGGCCAGGTAGCTCGTGCAGATTCCTGCCTTGCACCATCAGCTGTTCCTGCTGGCCCAGCTAACTTCACATTTTATGTTTAGAACAAAAGAGGCTCAAATGCCTGGGCTAGTCTGTAATTACCACCATAGCAGAAGTCGACTTCTCTGTACAGTCCTCTCTTCAAGGCTGCACCGCTCATCTGTCTTTCACGCCTCAGATTTAGGTGTGTCTTTTCCTAGAAAGCCTACAGAAAATGTGAACCTGAAATCTTAGGGGAACAGAGGGATTTTGATTTTAAGGCACAGACCAGGTGTGCTGGGGTGTTGGACCAGTGTCCTCTCCCTGCCAAAGGAGTGGTCTATCTGCCTTAACCTTCTGTGACCCCAGCAACCCCAGCAGAGGCCTCTAGAAACTGTAGGGGTCACTGGAAAAGTGCAGAAAGCCTGCTGCAAAGGTGAATTGTCCTGGCTGCGGTCTGGTCTCACCAGAGCCCTTCTGTTTTTGTAAAGTTGAAGAAGGGGGACATAAAGGTCAGGCAACTGGTCCCATCACAGCAGTGGATCAAAGAGGAGTCCTCTGAAACAGGCAGGGATGAACAATCTTGCTGTGGCTGAAGGGTCTGCACCATCTTCCCTGCTGCCTCCACCTGGACAGAACTGCTGTAGGGAGAGGCAGCAAATCTGTGTCTGTCTGAAAAATGTGTGTCCACGTGATGCACCTCCTACAGCAGGTGGCTGAGCTGCATGGGGCAGTGAGAAGAATGCATAACATCAGGGAGACAGAGAAGGAGTTAGATAACTGGTTGCAACTGCAGCCTGCAGTGGCCCCATAGCTGAAGTCAAACATCCAAAAATGGGGTTACAGCATTGTTTGATGAGGGAAGAGTGACTGACATCATCTACCTGTTTGTGCAAAGCATTTGACACTGTCCCAGATGCCAGCCTTTTATCTAAACCAGAGAGACATGGATCTGATGGAGGGACCACTTGGTGTATAAAGAATTGGCTGGACGGTCACACTCAAAGAGCTGCAATCGATTGCTTGATGTTCACTTGGAAACCAGTGATCAGTGGTGTCCCTCAGGGGTTGGTGCTGGGACTGGTGCTGTTCAACATCTCTTTCAGTGACACAGTCAGTGGCATCGAGGGCACCCTCAGCAAGTTGCTGACACACCAAGCTGTGTGGTGCAGTCGACATGCTGGAGGGAAGGGATTCCATCCAGAGGGACCTTGAAAGGCTTGAGAGGTGGGCCAAGGCAAAACTCATGAAGTTCAACAAGGCCAAGTGCAAGGTCCTATACCTGGTTCTCAGCAATCCCAGGTACACCCACAGGTTGGGCGGAGAAGTGACTGAGAGCAGCCCTGCAGAGAAGGACTTGGGGGTGATGGTTGATGGAAAAACTCAACATGACCCAGAGATGTGCACTGGCAGCCCAGAAAGCCAATGGAATCCTGGGCTGCACCAAAAGCAGCATGGCCAGCAGGTCAAGGGAGGGAGTTCTCCCCCTCTACTCAGCTTTTGTGAGACCACCCCTGAAGAACTGCATCCAGCTTTGGGGTCCCCAGCATAAGAATGACGTGGACCCATTGGAGGGAGTCCAGAGGAAGGCCATCAGAGGGATGGAGCACCTCTGCTATTAGGAAAGGCTGAGAGAGTTGGGGCTGTTCAGCCTGGAGAAGAGAAGACTCTAGGGAGACCTTAGAGCACCATCCAGTACCTGAATGGAGCCTACAAGAGAGCTGGAGAGGGACTTCTTACAAGGGTATGTAGCAACAGGACAAGAGGGAATGACTTTAAACTGTGAGAGTGCAGGTTTGGAATAGATATTGGGTAGAAATTCCTTATTGTGAGGGTGGTGAGGCACTGGAATAGGTTGCATAGGGAATCTGTGGGTCCCCTGGAAGCATTCAAAGCCAAGTTGGATGGGGCTCTGAGTAACCTGGTCTTTGAAGGTGTCCCTGACCATGGTAGGGGGATATGGGCAGGAGCATTGAAATTAGATGATCTTTAAGGTCTTTTCTAACCCAAAACATTCAATGATTCTTGCCATCCAGCACGCAGTGCATGCCCAGACAATACTTCCATTGGAAGAAAGGTTGTTCCTCTTGCACAGCAGCTTGTCTTGAGGCCCCTGGAGCAGCACAATCCAAGGGCTTTCTGCGGACACTTACACCACTTGACCCTAGAGCAACTCTGCTTGATAAAGCAGGGGTGTTGGCTTCCTGCATCCCCTTAGAACAGGGGGGAAGCTCTGCTCTCTGCTCTCCTTCTGTAGCCTCCACCAGGGACTGCATGGGGCTGGCTCAAGTTCACATGAGCCTGGGGGTGAGGTACGCTGCCTTCTGAAGACCAAGCAGTTCCTGTGCACCCTGCCTGGTACTGGGCAGACTCAGCTGTTGGTGCTAGGAAGGCAAAAGAGGCAGGACAAGGCCTGCTGTTGTACTGGAGAAAAGCAGCCCCAAGGATGTTCCTGTGAGTACATCCACCTCATTAGAGACCTGCAGAGAGACTCAGGTGAGGTCCTTTGTTCTGCAATAGGGTGAGTTGTCAGTGTCCAGTACTCCTCCCATGCTGCACCTCTCACAGAGGGGCAGTGGACGTGCCAGCAAATTCCACATTAGCTCCACAGCTATTTACATACCAACATAGAAAGGTCTGCTTCTACAGGATTGGATCACCCTGGCTGGAGTTAGGGTGGAGACTGTCTACACTGTAAACTACCCCAAAACCAAACAAAAGTAACATTGATGCTCTCTTTTAAAGTAAGTAGAAGCAACTAGTGCTTTAAAACTCCCCAAGGAATTCTTATCACATGTTTAAAACAAGTGGTCCTTCTCATAGCTGCAGTGTTTTTACATTTGTGCCTGCTTTGCAGGTAGTTCCCTCAATAATTTTGGCTTGAGTCAGATGGTGGATTGAGATGGAAGAAAATACATCCTGGAACCGCATGTGCTGCAGAACCAGAACAAAAATTGCTTTCTTGTGAGGTTTCATGGAAAAGGAGTCCAGAAGGATAAGAGGAAAAATATTAACTAGCTGAAATATCTATTATAGTACTTTCTGTCTAGATATGTTTCCCTCATGTACACCCTCTGCGATGCTACATCAGGAACACTGGGCTTTATTAACATATGATGGATTTAGGCATTATTTAGTTTGCTACATTATGGTCTTTTAATAGAAGAGAGTGATTTAATCAAGTGTATCACTCTGGAAAGAGAGGCAATAACAAAGCATGCCTGGAGGAAGAGACTGTAGAGTCTTGGCTCTGCTTCCTCCTCTCCATTCTGCCTTATCACTTTGTTTAAAAAGTGACTCTCTACTTTCTCCTCCCCACAAAAAATCACCTCTCCCTGCTCCCTGCTTGAAAGCTACCCTTTTGAGCTAAAAGTTCCCTTTGGAACTTTTGGTGTGCTTCTTTGTAAGGAGAAATCTAGGTAGACCTACTTTCAATCAGCAAAGTTCCACTTTACCTTTACTACTACTACCACCTAGTACCACCGCTAATGCTCCCCACTTTTCAAGATATTTTCTCTTTCTTTTCTTCTTTCTTCTTCCATTTCTTGCTGTATCCAGGCTGTATGAATCACTGTCAAGGAACAATTGCTTTGGCATTGGCGAAGGCATGGTGACAGACTTCCTGCTGGGGATGGTCCTGCTGTGAGAAGGAGACTGGACTGAAAATGCCCTGTCAGAAGCACAGCTGTGAGTCCACACTCAGCTGAAGAAGATAAACGTGTGGTTGACTCACTGTGAGTCTGTACCCCCAATCCCCTCTCGTAACTCAAGCACCATGGGACCCAGACTTCTAGGATCTCTCTTTACAGCTTCCAAATGATGCCATGCAGTTCCAACAGCTGACATACCACACGGTCTGCAGAGGATATCTGGTTGTACCTGCCCCACCATGAGGTATGAAACTTTCTAGAACATCTTTAAATTGGTTGGAGTTGAGTTTTGGGTCTATAGTTGCATCCTGCAAGAGTCCTCATGCGTCACACCATCCATGGAATCTCAATGTTCACATTGTAACACAGTTAGGGAATTGTATAACCAAAGCGAAAGTTTGAATTACCCATGAAATATAAATGCACTGAGCAGGATGTAACTAATATCATTGTTTCTTAAACACATGTATAAGCATTCTCAACTACTGTACTGCAAACAGTATCCAGTAACTTTGTAATACTGTGATGGCACAGCCAGACAGTCTTTGTGGTTAAGTATGTGAACTGTGTAATCTACAAAGGGGCAAAGTTGGGTGCAGGTTCAGAATAAAGGCTTTCAAGTAGCTAAATGTTGCCAGAAGATAAGCAAGCAAGAGACATCCTGAATACACAGTAGCAAAAGTAAAACAAAGATAAATAGTGTGAGGAATAGAGGAGCTCTCCACCCAATCTGGGCAGAGAGGCAGCATTAAAAAAGTCAGGCACAATGAAGGAAAATCAGAAGACTTAAGACAAGCTTATTTTAACTTCTCTTTTCAAAGAGCTTTTGGATCTCATCACCATCACCTCTGTTACTGTAAGCCACTAAGGACCATAACCAGCAATGCTAAAGAAGTGACATCTGTTTCCTGGTACTGGAAATTTATTGAGCTACATACCCCCAAGGGTGGGAAATGGAGATATGATGAGTATCATGCAAGAATGAATCATTAGCAAGAACTGTGTTGTTCATCTTCAGTTCCCCAACTGATAGATAAATAAACGTGTATTCGGACATCAGTCCTGGTTTGGGTTGCTCTACCGACTCCAAGCCTGCCTTCACAGGTCTCTGCACCACTTCCCTGTGGAGGTCACTGCAGGACATGTTCTCAGGAAACTTTGAGAAACCTGACAGCCTTCACTGAGCCTTGTCTGGCACTGAGAGGAAAAGAAGCCGTAAGAGGTGCCGCTGTACCCATTGTGCAAGCTCATCTCAGCCTGCTTTTTCCTTGCCAAGCAAGTTGTGAGGGGAAAAGGGGAGGTCCCACTAAGGGGCTGCTGTTTCTGGAAGCATGCACTATGCAAAGGAGAGACATGGAGGGGCTGAGGAAGGATTGCTGTCGGGCACTACCTAGTGTCACCACTGACAAGCCAAAAGCATTCAGGCTGGGGCTGCTTAAGTTGGCTGGACCTTGAGAGAGGCAGGCCTTGATCTCCCAGTGCCATCCATGGATGGGTGGGCTGCCCATCCCACAGCAGGGCAGAGGGTAAAGGGGCTCTGCTCCCCAAGGAGATCCTTATTCCTAAGGTGATGGTTCCACAGTATTGCAGGAGCTTACAAGGGTCTTGAAGGTGTCTCCAGGGACTTTGGCTTCCTGACCAGTCCCACCAGCAAGCCTGCAAGGAGCTGAGGAGGCAACCTAAAGCTGTTCATCTGCTGATGGTCCCCAGACCTTCTGGAGCTCCCCAGGCCACTCCTCCACAGTGGTCAAGGCTCCTGTGGCCCAAGCAGCAGCCTCTCCATTTGGATGGGTAGCCCTTGCATGCACAGTACTTTGTTCCCCTTCCTGCCTTGCCCAGCACTCTTCATCCCCATGGCCCCTCCTTGCCCACAGCGAAGGAAAGCAACATATTCCTACCTGTTCTGACTTGGTGCCTTCTGTTTGGACCAAGAACAGAGATTATGCACCTCTGGTACAACCCCATTGATCCTCCAGATGTGGCAGAGATGGGGCATGCTAATGCAGCTCAGGGAGCTTATCCCTTGGCCTCCCCCAAAATGAGTGCTGTATCACCTTGCTTGGAGGAGAAAGAAAAGACTCAAAACTGAGCAACTTACACATTGGAAAATCAAACAGTTGTAGCATAAGCATCCCTCGCCTAAGTCTATCATTTTATCACTCCACAGACCCTTTGGTAGTTGCACTTCCTGTGGGCCAGACAGAGCTTCCCAAAGGCTTTTATTAAGTCAAGGGCATTGCTGCCACAGCCAGAAAGGAGTGTTGTGCAAGGCTGTTGTTAGTTTTTATCATGCTCAAAGAGCTTGCTTGGTGCAGGTCTCCATGCCCAGCCCCAGAGCCACTGGAGATTTTCCGCAGCCAGGGCACCCAGGAGTCACTCTTGCAGCAGGAGACATGATCTGGGTGGGGACAATTCACCCTGGGGAGCTGGGAGGGTTTCCTTCATGACAGACCTGGGCATTTCTTTCACCCCTCTCAGGGCCAGACAACAACTGTGGCTTCTCTCCCTTTTCTAGTGTGACATCCACTGCTGCAGCAGCAGTGACAGAGCAGCTCGACATCCCCAGCTGCCCCCAGCCCACTGCAGCACACGGAGAGCAAGGCCACAGAGCTGGACAACTGCTGTCCCACCTGCCGGGACAGCTACACACTGCCAGGCCTCCACTGCTTCTGCTCAGTGTGC